>NW_012116322.1:2234341-2235730 GCF_000951035.1 Colobus angolensis palliatus
GCGGGCATCTGTAATCCCAGCTACTTGGGAGGCTGAAGCACGAGAATCGCTTGAACCCGGCAGGCGGAGGTTGCAATAGGCTGAGATCATGCCACTGCACTCCAGCCTGGGCGAAAGAGCAAAACTCAGTCTCAAAATGAATTAATTAATTAATGTAGACATGTGTATATCCTGTTGGTTCCCTTTCTCTGGAGAACCCTAAGACGCCACTCCTCTGCTCAAACTCCTGCACTGGCTCCCCTCTGACCCAGAAAAAAAGTCAAAAATCCTTCTCACAGCTTCCAAAGGCCCTGTGAACTCTACCCCACCCATCATTACCTCTCTGCCTTCATCCCCAACAGTCTTCCCCCTTCTGTACTGGACTTCAGGCACACTGGCATTCACTCTGTTTCTTGAACACCCCACACATGCTCTGGCCTGAGGGCCTTTGCACTGACTGTCCCCTCTGCCCGGAATTCTCCTCTTTATTCAACAGTCAGCTTCTCAATGAGCCCTTCCCAGGCCACTTTTTCTGAAATATTAATCTCCCCACCCCAACACTGAGTAGTATGTCTTTCCTACTTTTCTGTTGAGCATGCTCTGCATTGATCTTATCTGTCTCACTTACTTCCTGTCTATTTTTTTTTTTTTTTTTGAGACGGAGTTTCACTCTGTCGCCCAAGCTGGAGTGTGGCGGCTTGATCTCGGCTCACTGCAACCTCTGCCTCTCGGGTTCAAGTGATTTCCCTGCTCCAGTCTCCCAAGTAGCTGGGATTACAGGTGTCCGCCACCACACCTGGCTAATTTTTCTATTTTTAGTAGAGAAGGGGTTTCACCATGTTGGCCAGGCTGGTCTCAAACTCCTGACCTCAGGTAATCAGCCCACATAGGCCTCCCAAAGAGCTGAGATTACAGGCATGAGCCACCACACCCAGCTACTTCCTGTCTCTTCCTCCAGAATGTGAGCTGCTAAAAACCAAAGACTGGGACTTGTTCGATTCCAGCCGTATCCCCAGAGTAATGCGTGACATAGACATAGCACTCCATAAATATGTGTTGAATTTAGCCATCCATCCATTTACTCATTTATTGCACACCTACTCTGGGCTGGGCACATAAGTAATTTTATAACAACACAACAAGGGAGGTCTTATCGTCTCCACTTTAGATGAGGAAAATGAGACTCAAAGAGAAGGGTGCTACCCCAGGTTATCCACCCAGAAGCTGTCAGAGCCAAGAAGCACACTTGCATAGCTTCAAACCACTCCTTCTGTCTTTTGTTTTGCTTTCTTATCTTTTGTAAAGATGGAGTCTCGTTATGTTGCCCAAGCTGGTCTCAAACTCCTGGGCTCAAGTGATCCACCCAAAGTGATCTCTCTGAAGTGTTAGGATTATAGGCGTGAGCCCCTC
>NW_012116322.1:2236586-2238740 GCF_000951035.1 Colobus angolensis palliatus
GGATCACGAGGTCAGGAGATCGAGACCATCCTGGCTAACACGGTGAAACCCCGTCTCTACTAAAAAATACAAAAAAAACTAGCCGGGCGACGTCGCGGGCTCCCACCGAAGCACCACTTCCCTTCTCCCACCTCCCCCGCCCGCTCCTTCATATAAGCTGGCAGATGGGCACCGACAGCCAAGGTCCTCTCCCCCAACCAGCCTTGAGCCCACATCTCAGTTTGGTGGTAGCCCCTGCCACTTCCTCACGCCATGGCTCCATGGGACCCAGGACCAGCTTGCAGCCCCATGATTCAGGCTCCTCTCTCTGGGGTGCTCCTCTCCCATCACTTCCCTTCTTCTAGACCAGGTATGTGGGGCTGGATGAATCCTGTACAGAAAGGAGCCCGGCAACCAGGTCAGACACACATGGGTTCAAATCTCAGCTCTGACCCAGTTAGCTATATGGCCTCAGGCGAGACACTTAACCTCTCTGAGCTGCCTTTACTTTTCTTTTCTTTTTTTTCTTTTTTTTTTAGAGATGGAGTCGCGCTCTGTCGCCCACCATGGAGTACAGTGGCGTGATCTCGACTCACTGCAACCTCCACCTCCTGGGTTCAAGCAATTCTCCTGCTTCAGCCTCCCGAGTAGCTAGGATTACAGGTGCATGCCACCACATCCGGCTAATTTTTGTATTTTCAGTAGAGATAGGGTTTCACCACGTTGGCCAGGCTGATCTCAAACTCCTGACCTCAGGTGATCCACCTGCCTCAGCCTCCCAAAGTGCTGGGATTACAGGTGTGAGTCACCGCGCCCAGCCCACAATAATAAATTTTAAAAACAAAGAATATGATATGCTGTTGGTCAGAAATATCTTACTAGGAGCCAGAGCTCTAGAGGCAGAAAAGTCAGGAGCTGGCAGAAATCCCAGGGAAGACTTGAGACCGCCTCAGGAATGGGGTAGAGGAGAAGTAGAAGACAGGACATTGGGGAAATCTTATTGAAATCAGAAGGGGCAAAAAGGGCCCCAGATGACGTCTGCTTTACATTCAGAAGTAAAGGAGTGAAGAATAATATTGGGAATGGGAGGCTAGTAATGGGTACTACAGACAGGTCCAGAAATCTGTAGCACCAGCTGGAGAGATAAAAGCAACCTTGACACTCAACAAAAGGCAGTACCGGTTATTCTCCATGTGTGTGTATGCATGTGTGTGATATATATCAGCATGCATGTATGTGTGTGCATAGATATGTGTGTATGTATATGCATATTAGCACAGGTGCTCAAAAATATTTATTGAATGGATGGGTGGATTGGTGGATGGATGGATGAATGAACGCACGGACAGATGGATGGGTGGATGGATAGATTGGTAGCTGGATGGGTGCGTGGAGGGATGGGTGGATGGGTGAGTGGGTGGGTGAATGGAGGGTAGGTGGATGGGTAGGTGGATGGATGGAGGGTAGTTGGGTAAGTAGGTGGGTAGGTGGATGGAAAGAGAGACGGATAAGGTACACCAACTATTCCTGTCCTCCAGCCCTCAAATCAACTCTCTTTTGCCTCAAGAATGGCAACACTCCTACTTTCCTTCCTCCTCCTCCCTCTGGCGTCCTCCTCTTCCCTTGCTGTACCCCCAGCTCCAGTCTGGGCTTGCGCTCAGGGACCAATTTTCCAGGACATTTGCAGTCCTATCCTGCCACCTACAGGGAGGCCTATGGTACTGCAGAGAGGAGCCCTCATTTGACTTCGATTGAGGGCAGCGTCACCTTGTTCAGAAAGAGAAAGGGCAGCACTCAGAGTGCGTGGCAAGGAGTCGGCAAAGCCCACGGGGAACTGGGGACTGATTTCGGCTTAGAATCTTCTTTCAAAGGATGAAAGCATTGGGCTAACTCAGGTACGCAGAGCCCAGAGCTGTTAGGTAGGGAATGCAGGCACATCAGGGAGAGCGGGGGAGGGAAGCGGAGGGAGCGATCAGGAGGCGTGAAAGACCACCCGTCTGGAGGCCGCGTCCCCACTCCCCTTTCATCCCTGACCGCTCGTGCGACCTGGAACCGCTCACTTCTCCCCTCTCTAGACCTCACTTTGTTCAACTGAAACACAGGCCAGAAGATTCCTTTTATTATTTTTGGAGACGGAGTTTCACTCTTGTCCCCCAGGCTGGAATGCAGTGGCAC
>NW_012116322.1:2239665-2242181 GCF_000951035.1 Colobus angolensis palliatus
GGCTAATTTTTTGAATTTTTAATAGAGACGGGGTTTCATCGTGTTAGCCAGGATAGTCTCGATCTCCTGACCTCGTGATCCGCCCACCTTGGCCTCCCAAAGTGCCGGAATTACAGGCGTGAGCCACGGGGCCCAGCCAATGTATATATATTTTTAATCGACAACGAAAACCATCTGTATTAAACACATACAGATGCCCTTTCTTATCATGATTCCCTAAACAATACAGTATGGGAACTATTTACACAGCATTTACATTGTATTAATTTTTATAAGTAATCTGGAGATAATCTAATGTATACAGGAGGGCCAGGCATGGTGGCTCATGCCTGTAATCCCAGCACTTTGGGAGGTCGATGTGGGCGGATCACTTGAGGTCAGGAGTCCAAGACCAGCCTGACCAACATGGTGAAACCCCGTCTCTACTAAAAATACAAAAAGTAGCCAGGCGTGGTGGCACACGCCTGTAGTTCCAGCTACTCAAGAGGCTGAGGCATGAGAATTGCTTGAACCTAGCCAAGGCTGAAGTTGCAGTGAGCTAAGATTGCGCTACTGCACTCCAGTCTGGGTGAGAGAGTGAGACTCCATCTCAAAAATAATAATAAATATAAATAAAGTATATAGCAGGATGTGCATAGTTAAATGCAAAGACTACATCATTTTATAGCAGGACTTGAGTGTCTGTGGGGTTTGGTGTCCATGGAAAGTCCTGGAACCAATCCTCCATGGATACCAAGGGATGACTCTATTTGGAAACTCTCAGAAAGAAAAAAGAATTGAATAAACTGGCCTTAGAAAACACAGGAGCCGGCAGACGTGGTGGCTCATGCTTGTAATCCTAGCACTTTGGGAGGCCGAGGTGGTCGGATCACCTGAGGCCAGGAGTTCAAGACCAGCCTGGCCAAAATGGCAAAACCCCATCCCTATTAAAAATACAAAAATGAGCTGGGCATAGTGGCGCATGCATGGAATCCCAGCTACTCAGGAGGCTGAGGCAAGAGAATCTCTTGAACCCAGGTGGTGGAGGTTGCAGTAAGTCAAGATTGTGCCCCTGCACTCCAGCCTGGGTGACAGAGCTAGACTCCGTCTCTAAAAAAAAAAAAGAAAACACAAGAGCCTAGACAGCTTAGAATATCCCAGGCAGAAGAACCCAGGAACTCTCTCAGGGTTTCCATCTCCTGACCTAAAGGCAAATTTCTACAATGAGGCTCTGATGGGCCCCGCCTGGATTATGTGGCCACCTTAGAGGTGGAACCCTGTTACAGGCAGATGTCAAATAAAGGCTGGTATCCCCAAAAAAGGGATGCTAAGCAGCCCAAAGTATACAAGGTAACATATATGTTCATTAGCTTGATTTAGCCATTTCACGCTGTATACATATATCAAAATATCATATATACCATAAATATCTATAATTTTTATTTGTAATAAAAAAGTAAAATGAGTCTCTTGTAGACAGTATAATTGGATCTTGTTTTCTCAACCCATTCAACTTGTATGTTTAGCTGTCCCCATTTCACAGGCAAGAAAACTGAGTCTCAGAGGAGTTTGATATGGGTAATGCATCAGTCAGATTCTTGTAAGCTGGCAAGAAAGAGAAATATTCTCAGGTTACATTATGAAAGCAGGAAGACCAAAGTCTCACCACCCAATCAGGGCTGCCAGAGGCTGGAACATCTTCAGATTACACTCATCACTGACAGCAGCTCTGTAATTCAGGGGACCATCCTAGCTCTGCCCTCTAGGCTCCACCACGATGGTGACTCAGCATCTGTGGGTCTTGGCCTATTCCTCCGCTATCTCCATGCTACTCTCTATCTCATAGTTTCTGCTGACTTGTGGCTCTTGCCACGACTCAAGTTTCTGCTGACTCATAATTCTTGTCAAATCATGGCTCCTATTCACCCATAGCTTCTGCTGACTCAAAGCTTCCTCTTGTAACTTTCCTTCTGTGTGTCTCTCTGTTTCTGCCCCCAATACTGACTACTAATCCTTTCTGTGTGTCTCATATTCAGATTCTTCAAAAGAAAGCAACTGAATTTTTCAGTTGGTCCCCAATGTCCCTATTTATTGGATTTTTCACCTTAGGTTCAGTGTCCGCTCCTGTCCAATTAGCTGAATCCTGGAGTTTTAAGTTGCAAAATGGGGTTGATCAGTGTAAATAACCTCTCAGAAGGGGCAGCAATGCAGATGCAATGGGATCCTTCAAACCAAGTAAGACCAAGATTTTGAGTCAAGGTTCTCTGGTTGCAAGTGTTTCCTACCTGAGTATCCAGGTTGCCCTATCCCACAGGATCAAAATGTAATAACTAACACTAACTGTCAAGCACCATTCTAGCCTTACACAGGCTATCTCAACTAATCCTGACCCCTGTCCCAGGAGGTGGCCTCTTTGTGTCCATTTCACAGAAATGAAAGCTCATTTAGAAAACGTAAATAACTGCCGGGCGCGGTGGCTCAAGCCTGTAATCCCAGCACTTTGGGAGGCCGAGGCAAGTGGATCACGAGGTCAGGAG
>NW_012116322.1:2242891-2254809 GCF_000951035.1 Colobus angolensis palliatus
AGCCACAGCACCCCACCTAATTTTTGTATTTTTAGTAGAGACAGGGTTTCACCATGTTGGCCAGGCTGGTCTCAAACTCCTGACCTCAGGTGATCCACTCGCCTTGGCTTCCCAAAGTGCTGGGATTACAGGTGTGAGCCACCATGCCCAGCAAAGACTGTTCTTAGTGAAGAACGGAGATAGGAGAAATATATCTGCTAACTCAAGATGATTTTGGTTTGCTCTTCCTCTATATCATTTTTCCCATTTCCACAAACCCCATCACAAGGAGGAAAAATAAAATAAAATAAAATAAAATTTTGACTGCTAGAAAGACCTTATCCAACACAAAAGCATCGTGGATGCATTTGTTTACTCTAAAACTTTCTTGAAGACCTAGTGTGTGCCAGACACTGTGCCGAGTTCAGGACTCTACCTCTACTGATAGAGCCCTTGTGATAGAACAATGACTTCTTGTTCTCTGAGGTTTCGCTATTCATGTGATTTGAATTAATAATAGTAATAACTCAACATTTCACTGGCCCACTGCCTGCTGGCTCCCAAGGTTCTACGAGTTCTGCAAAGTGCCCTCTCTTTAGGACTTTGTCCATGGTTCCCTTCAGCTCTTTATTTAAGACAGTCGATTTAAACTCATTGTCGGCTGGGCATGGTGGCTCATGCCTGTAATCCAAGCACTTTGGGAGGCTGAGGCACTCAGCCTGACTTGAGGTCAGGAGTTCAAGACCAGCCTGGCCAATAAGATGAAACCCTGTCTCCACTAGAAATACAAAATTAGCTGGGCATGGTGGTGGGCGTCTATAATCCCAGTTACTTGGGAAGCTGAGGCACGAGAATCACCTGAACCTGGGAGCTGAGATTAGCTGAGTTGCAGTGAGCTGAGATTACAGCACCGCACACCAGCCTGGGTGATAGAGTGAGACTCCATCTCAAAAAACAAAAAAAGTAATTGTCTAGTCTGGCATTGTGGTGCATACTTGTAGTTCCAGCTACTCAGGAGGCTGAAGCAGGAGACTCACTTGAGCCCAGGAGGTAGAGGCTGCAGTGAGCTATGGAGCTATGGCTGCATTACTGCACTCCAGCCTGAGTGGCAGAGGGAGACCCTATCTCTCTAAAAAAAAATTAAATAACTAAAGTGCTTAAAAAGTCATTGCTGGGCTGGACACAGTGGCTCACACCTCTAATTCCAGCACTTTGGGAAGCTGAGGCGGGTGGATCACAAGGTCAGGAGTTTGAGACCAGCCTGACCAACATGATGAAACCCCGTCTCTACTAAAAATACAAAAATTAGCTGGGCGTGGTGGCACACGCCTGTAGTCCCAGCTACTCAGGAGGCTGAGGCAGGAGAATCGCTTCAACCCCAGAGGCGGAGGTTGTAGTGAGTTAAGATCATGCCACTGCACTCCAGCCTGGACAACAGAGCGGGACTCAATCTCAAAAAAAAAAAAAAAAAAAAAAGGTCATTGCTAGTGAGACCAATACCTGGGCTGCCACAAGGACAGTATCTAGTCATTTTTTTTTTTTTGCCACAAATGAGTGGAACTTTATTATTTCTTTGCATGCCGTGAGGGGTTTTGTTGACATTTTCAATTTATGACGACACTGAAAATCAGATTCTCCTCCTTCCCCAGGGTCTGTTGTTGCTGTCTATCGTGGGTTGCTGTGGTTTGCTTGTTTGGTAAATTTTCCAAACTGTTTTTGTAAAGTTTCTGTTCTTTTTGCTTGTCAGTCAGCTGGTATTTTGAAAGCTACCTAAAATGGCTGAAGCCAACAAATGGGAAAAGAAGGGGAGGGGAGGGGAGAAGAGAAGGCAGGCAAGAAGGCAGGCAGAAAACACTATCCTTATCTTTGCAAATTGGATCTGTTTGGGGCACTCTCTCAACGCTTAACCAGGCCATCTGCCTTAGCCTTCACTTCCTGCTTGCACAGAGGCCAAAGGCCAGCAAGAGATGAAAATGAAAACCTAGGGTCTTCTTAGGCCTTTTGTTTGGTTTGGTTTTGTTTTGTTTTGAGACAGTCTCACTCTGTCACCCAGGCTGGAGTGCAGTGGCATAATCTCAGCTCACTGTAACCTCCGCCTCCCAGGTAAAGTAATTCTTCTGTCTCAGCCTCCCGAGTAGCTGGGATTACAGGTGTGTGTCACCACGCCCAGCTAACGTTTTTGTATTTTTAGTACAGGAAGGATTTCACCATGTTGGTCAGGTTGGTCTCGAACTCCTGACCTCAGGTGATCCAACTGCCTTGGCCTCACAAAGTTTCTTAGGCCTTTTCTGAGCATGCAACTGACTACAGGCATGCACATAGCTTTCTTGATTTCCTGGTTTATGTGGAAGCTTTTAAAAGCCTCTACAGACACACATCTCTTTTTCCAAACTTTTCCTTCCCAGGCTGCCTGGTCTATTGCTTGTCCCAAGTGTGGTCTGTCTATTGCTTGTCCCAAGTGTTGTCCCCTGCCCCAGGGTATTTAGGCCAGTACCTATGTCTTTCAATGCTTTTGTCTAAAGCCACCTGGGAAGCCACCCCAGCCCTGAAAATGTCCTGGGTAAAAAGGTCAGAAGCCTTTCTGCTAGTCCTTGGGGAAGTCATCAGACAGACAGGTGAAGACCTACAACCACAATTCTTTTTTTTTTTTTTTTGAGATGGAGTCACTCTGTCACCCGGGCTGGAGTTCAGTGGTGCGATCCTGGCTCACTGCAACCTCTGCCTCCCGGGTTCAAGCGATTCTCCTGCTTCAGCCTCCCGAGTAGCTGTAATTACAGGCACCCACCACCATGCCCAGCTAATTTTTTGTATTTTTAGTAGAGATGGGGTTTCACCATGTTGGCCAGGCTGGTCTCAAAACTCCTGACCTCGTGATTTGCCCGCCTTGGCCTCTCAAAGTGCTGGGATTACAGGTGTAAGCCACTGCACCCAGCCTATAACCACAATTCTTTGACAGTAAATTCTGTGTACTCCCCCACACTAGCAACCAGCTCCAGAAGTGCAGGCTGACATCCTCACGGTCCCTGCTGATCTGGAGTTGGGGGGACGTTATGTGGGCAAGCAAAAATGCCATCAATCACACTCTCTTACCGCAAAGCAGAGCTTGCTTTCTTTTTTTTTTTTGAGACAGACTTTTGCTTTTGCCCAGGTTGGAGTGCTTTTGCCCAGGTTGGTGCTATCTTGGCTCACTGCAACCTCTGCCTCCCGAGTTCAAGGGATTCTCCTGCCTCAGCCTCCTAAGTACCTGGGATTACAGGCACATGTGCCATCATGCCCAGCTAATTTTTGTATTTTTAGTAGAGTCGGGGTTTCACCATGTTGGCCAGGCTGGTCTCGAACTCCTGACCTCAGGTGATTCACCCGTCTTGGCCTCTCAAAGTGCTGGGATTACAGGCGTGAGCCACCGCGCCCAACCTCAGAGCTTTCTCTCCGAATTTTCCCTTGGTGGTTGTTAAGTTTGTTTCCCTTTTAAAAAACGAGAAGGCTGGGTGTGGTGGCTCAAGCCTGTAATCCCAGCACTTTGGGAGGGAGGCTGAGGCTGGTGAATTGCTCTAGCTCAGGAGTTCAAGACCAGCCTGGGCAACATAGTAAAACCCTGTCTCTACAAGAAATCCAAAAATTAGCCTGGCGTGGTGGCTTGCGCCCATGATCCCACCTACTCTGAGGCTGAGGTGGGAGGTCAAGGCTGCAGTGAGCTGAGATTGCACCATGGCACTCCAGTCTGGGGGATAGAGTGAGACCCCATCTCAAAAAAATGAAATATAACAAAAAGCTAGACCCCAGAGTACTTCAGACGTTGATTCTGAGTTTTTGCCGCCTCATTAGTTGTGTTGGGAGCCTTGTAATTAATTCCCTACTCCACCATTTTGGGCCGCACAGTACCTTTAAAGTGCTCCTCTGTGTCCGGGGAAATTCCTACATTGTGAGTCTATAGATCCCCTAGGTGGAGGCCAGGACTTGTTTTCCCCAACTCCCTTGCAGCCAGTAACCCCCTCAGTTCCTAGGAAGATTGGCTCTCCATCTCACAAAGATACTATTTTTTTGATGAATTTTTTTTTTTTTTTAAGACAGAGTTTTGTTCTTATTGCCCAGGCTGGAGTGTGTACAGTGGCGCCATCTTGGCTCACTGCAACCTCCGCCTCCTGGCTTCCAGCAATTCTCCTGCCTCAGCCTCCCAAGTAGCTGGGATTACAGGTGTGCGCCACCAGGCCCAGCAAATTTTTGTATTTTTAATAGAGACGGGGTTTCACCATGTATGCTGGCCAGGCGGTCTCCAACTCCTGTCCTCAGGTGATCCACCTGCCTTGGCCTCCCAAAGTGCTGAGATTACAGGCGTGAGCCACTGCACCTGGTCAAGAATTTTTTTTTTTCTTTTTCTTTTTATGAGACACATTATGTCTGTCTGTCACCCAGGCTGGAGTGCAGTGGCACAAACATGACTCACTACAGCCTTGACCTCCTAGGCTCAAGCAATCCTACCACCTCAGCCTCCTGAGTAGCTGGGACTATAGACTCATGCCACCACACCCAGCTAATTTTTTTCTTTTTTGTAGAGACAGAGTCTTGTTAATGTTACCCAGGCTGATCTCAAACTCTGGGCTCAAGTGATCCTCCCACCTCAGCATCCCACAGTGCTGGGATTACAGGTGTTAGCCACCACTCCCAGCTCTTAAAAACAAATTTACTCATGACCACGAAGGTGTTCCTGTCCACTCAGGATCTTATGTTCAGTACTGGCTCAGCACCATCTGCAGCCCTAAACATCCATTTCATTACGAACACTGCTCAGGCCCCAAAGAATGTCTCATTTCTGCGGGTGCAGTGGCTCATGCCTGTAATCCCAGCACTTTGGGAGGCCGAGGCGGGGAGATCACCTGAGGTTGGAAGTAACATTTAACTTGGCTCTTGGGAACATCTTTGGAGAAAAAAAGGCATTCCAGGTGGGATGAACTGGCAGTGAAGGCTGAAGTGCAGCATGTATGGAGCCCTCTGAGGATTCGGGATTGGCAAGTATGTCTTTGGCAACGATGGATTAGACTGAAACGCCAACTGAGATGCCCAGAGCTTGCTTTCTCCCTGGCCAGGAGCTCAAAGTGAACTTCCTAGCCTGGGGTGAAGCTGTCTTCTCAGATGTTGGTCCAGACCTAGATTCAAACTCTGCCTTGCCCAGAGACCTGTGTGCTCTTTCCCCTGTCATTCCTGACCCTGAGGTGAGACAACAGACTCTAAGCGAGGACACTTGGCATGCACCAGTATAGATGTGTTGCTGAATGTAGAGGTACTTGGCAATGGTTCCTTGGTCTTTTGAATGACAAATTTCTTTCAACCTCTGGTCAAAGGCCCTATGGAGTGTCTCCATAAAAATGCATAGGTGTTAAGTTTGGCATGCATTTTCGGATAGTGCATTATATTCCTGACACCTGTGGCTCCGAGACTGAGAACTGCATAGGTGCTGAGATCCCTTTTACTATAACCCAAAACCATCTAGGCAGGAATGGGTGATCTAGATGCTATCACCCTCTCCCCACTCTGGGGTCTCTGCCTGTCAGCAGCAGCAGTATGCTGGGAGGAAGCTGGGATCACCCCCACAGAAATACTTGGCTCTGAGCCAAGACATCCCGCCAGCAGGAACCTAAATTGTCTTCAGACCCTCAAACCCTGGGGTCTAGTCCCACACCAAGCAGCCCTGGGTCATAAAGTCACTTACAGGATCTGAGGAACAGGGGGTAAGGCCATCGCTTCCTTGCCAACATAAAGAACACGTGTTAAATCCATCAACCACACCACCCCTCTCTATGGTATTTCTCCCACTCCTGACCACTTCAAAGGACATAGGATCCCCACAAAATGGTGACAACAAATGGAGCCATTTTCATATCCTATTTTAAGTGTCCAGAAAGAAATCGACTATTCACTCAATCAACATGTAAGTGACTGAGCCATCCCTACACGCCAAACTAAGTTTTCCCAAAGGCCCAGGCTTAGAACTGATTCTGGCCCTGAGTCTGGAATCACAGGGAACACACAATATGAACTATCTGCCAAAAGGGCAGACATGAAAGTGGACACGACCCTCCTCTTCTGCCAGTCTAAGCTCTCATGCGCCTCTCAGAACCTGAAGCCTAACACGTGAAATGTGGCAAATAGCCAGGCATGGTGGCAGGCGCCTGCATTCCCAAATCCACAAGAGGCTGAGTGGGGAAGATTGCTTGGGGCCAGGAAGCCAAGGCTGTAGTGTGTTATGACCACACTTGTGAATAGCCACTGCACTCCAGCCTGGGCAACAAAGTGAAACCCTGTCTCTCTTTTTTCTTGAGTCGGAGTTTTGCTCGTTGCCCAGGCCGGAGTGCAATGGCACGATCTCAGCTCACTGCAACCTCCGCTTGAGGCTGCAGGCTAGGGACCAGAGACACAATGGTTAAACAAGTCACAGCCCTGTGATCCTAGAGATTACAACCCTGGCATAAGAAAATCCTTCTGGACTCACTGTCCCCAGGCCTGTGACTGTCACGTGCCAAGTACGCTTTACACAATCTCATTTTTCCCTCAACTAGGGGATGGGTTTTGCATCATTCCCATTACAGATAAGAATGTTGAGGCTACTGAGTGGAAGAGGAAACCTGAGTTCTGGTGCTGGACTTCAAAACTCATGTTAATTACTCACAGCCTCCCAAACATCAGAGGCCCCAAACACGCCTCTCAACTCACCTCTCACAAATAGGGGCCTTATATGCCCCATCTCTAGGGCCCTTCTGTAACATTTGTAGCTACTCAGCCTCCCAAACATCAGAGGCCCCAAACACACCTCTCAACTCACTTCTCACAAATAGGGGCCTTATCTGCCCCATCTCTAGGGCCCTTCTGTAACATTTGTAGCTACTTACCACATATTACAAAGGTAGGCCCTCCTTTCAGGAAGTTCATCCACGCCCCTTCATAAGGTAGCTTCTCTCCCCGCTTGGCACACCACCTGGCTAGCCAAGGGCAGAGCAAAGACTGGGGCACACGCCCCAGTACCGGGTCAGCACCAACTACCCCGTCAGTGATCAACAGTGCCCACCACACTTCAATGGGCACCTCCAAGTGGCACCAGATCCTCTTGGAACAATTCCTAAGCCAGGCGCGGTAGTTCACGCCTGTAATCCCAGCACTTTGGGAGGCCAAGGCAGGTGGATCACTTGAGATTAGGAGTTCGAGACCAGCCTGGCCAACATGGTGAAACCCGTCTCTACTAAAAATACAAAAATTAGCCAGACATGGTGGCGCACACCTGTAATCCCAGCTACTCGGGAGGCTGAGGCACAAGACCTACCTGAACCTGGGAAGCGGAGGTTGCAGTGAGCCAAGATCATGCACTGCACTCCAGCCTGTGTGACAGAGCGACTGTCTAAAAAAAAAAAAAAATTCCTATCAAGTATTTCTTACAGTGGTCAGTGACAAAAGCAAGATCTAAAATCCTATCTACAGAATAATCCTAGCCAGGCAAAATAAACTCATTAAAAACTAATAGAAAATACTGAAATATAGGCCAGGTGTGGTGGCTCATGGCTGTAATCCCAGCACCTTGGGAGGCCGAGGTGGGCTGATCGCGTGAGGCCAAGAGTTCGAGACCAGCCTGGGCAACACGGCACAACCCCGTCTCTATTAAAATATAAAAATTAGCCAGGTGTGGCGACACACACCTATAATCCCAGGCTTCTCAGGAGGCTGAGACAGGACAATTACTTGAACCCGGGAGGCGAAGACTGCGGTGAGCCAAGATCGCACCACTGCACTCCTGCCTGAGCGACAGAGTGAGACTCTGTCTCAAAAAAAAAGAAATATAAGTAAAATATTTAGTGTCAAATACCTGGTTTTGGCAGACAGCAGGGGTAACTGTTTTCTTATGCATATTTGTTTCATAAGAACTTTTTCCCTTGGCTGTATTAGTCACTTCGGGGAATCGCATTCACCAATAACGAAGCAACGGCATGCTGCCGCAGACGCTCCGGCTACACTGCTGTGAAGGCTCAAAACGACCAAGTGGAAGCACCAGAGTCCATGAGGCATTTTATTTGTAAATGTATGTATTACATCCCTAGAAAAAGAATCCCAGGATTTTCCCTCCTGTGTGTTTTCGTCTTGCTTCTTCATGGTCCATGATGCCAGCTGAGGTTGTCAGTACAATGAAACTATGAAGTGGAAAAAGAAAATGCTGGTAAGTTTAGCAGTTCAACATAGAGCCTTCTAGTGCAGAAAAGCATCAACATTCATCAGTGGTTAAGGGTGCTTTCCTGTGGAGCACACAGAAACTGACAGTGCCACTGCTGGTACCTCATGTAGCATATGAGCATGACTCCTGCAACCAACAGAGCCAGATCCAGAGAGCGGAGCCACACAATCACACAGCCCTGACTTCTGCCTCACACAGCCCGACTTCTGCCTCACACAGCCCTGACTTCTGCCTACACCACGAAACAAACTTGACTGAAAACAAAGGCATCTGGGAACTCCTTTAACTTCAAATGTCACTTTCTGCTCTCAGGTAAGGAGACTTGAAAGTACTCACATAAACTTGAGTTTGAATTGTGTTTCTGCCATGCACCGTATAACTATTATATGGAAACACGTTCATGTGTACAGTGAGTGGCTGTGGGGATCACTGTAACAAGCATACAGTATGCAAATGTGCGGCATTAAAATCAGTTATCATAATTACAAAGAGAAATGATTTTCGTAAGAGAATGCTGTACCTGTAATACAGCAACCATGAAGTGAGAATACATTCAACCAAGGCGCCAGACGCATAATTTGGAGGATATAAATTCTTAACCACAAAGATACACATTTACTGTGTCAGCTCATAAAATGTTTTACCAAAATTAAATCAGGTGATAAACAGAGGACTATTACCACTTTTACAGATGAAGAAATCAAGGCTATGACTTGCCCAAGATCTCATGGCTTTAAAGCAGAAAAACAAGGATTTGAACTCAGACAGGCTCTTACGGAGAAAGATTCCCAAATTAAGTTTTCTCAAAGGCCCAGGCTTAGAACTGACTCTGGCCCTGAGTCTGGAATCACAGGGAACACACAGTATGAATTATCTGCTAAAGGGCAGACAGGCAAGTGGACACGACCTTCCTCTTCTGCCAGTCTAAGCTCTCATGCGCCTCTCAGAACCTGAAGCCTAACACGTGAAATGTGGCAAATAGCCAGGTATGGTGGCAGGCGCCTGCATTCCCAAATCCACAAAAGGCTGAGTGGGGAGGATTGCTTGGGGCCAGGAAGCCAAGGCTGTAGTGTGTTATGACCACATTTGTGAATAGCCAGTGCACTCCAGCCTGGGCAACAAAGTGAAACCCTGTCTCTCTCTCTTTTTTCTTGAGACAGAATTTCGCTCTTATTGCCCAGGCTGGAGTGCAATGGCACAATCTCAGCTCACTGCAACGTCCGCCTCCTGGGTTTAAGCAATTCTCCTGCCTCAGGCTCCCAAGTAGCTGGGATCACAGGTGTGTGCCAGCAGGCCTGGCTAATTTTGTATTTTAGGTAGAGATGGGGTTTCTCCATGTTGGTCAGGCTGGTCTCGAACTCCCAACCTCAGGTGATCCGCCCGCCTCAGCATCCCAAAGTGCTAGGATCACAGGTGTGAGCCACTGCGCCTGGCCAACCCTGTCTCTATTTAAAGAGAGAAAAAAGAAATGTGGATAACACTTGAGGAAATTATTAGGTCAAAATGGTCGAGAGTAGACAAATTACCACTGCTTTGCTTTAAAAAGGAAAAAAACAAAAAACAAACAAACAAAAAAACCTCAAGTCAAACTGCACCACAGCAATTCTTAAGCATTAACTTCTTTTAATTAAGGAAAGGCCAACTTACCCAAACTGGCGGGATGGAAGCAGGTTATTCTGCCATTTTTCTAGATCTTTGAGTTGCACATCAAATCTGGGGCTGATCACTCCACACTATAAAATTAACAACAACAAAAACAAAAAAAGTCTTCACTTTACCAATGAAGAGAAAAACTGAGTAACACAAGCTGACATTCATAAACGAACAGTCCTCCAAACCAACCAAACCGGCATTCAGATGGGTACCTGTTCTGTGTACAATTCCTGACATACTTTTCAAAAAATACACTTAAGTAAGACTATGCCCGCCTACGAGGCCCACCACGTGCCTAGGAGAAAAAGCAAAGACATGAAAAGAAATGGGACAAGGCAATACACGGCAGCGTCCAGCCACCGGCGTGCTCCCTGTTGGCTAGAGAACTGTCCGGAATGATCAGATTTTACATAGCCAAGAGATCAAGTCTTGACAAGAGAGACTATAGCCAACCCTTTCTTATATAGTAAGGCTGAAATAAAATCGTAGGGTCTCAAATCCTGAAGCTCATAAGCTAAAAACTACAAATTATTAGAATATCTAAGGAACACGCTGCACCGGCAGCGAACTAAGAACACTGCTCCCACCAATGAAGTACCATTACATATTTCCAAGAAACAATGTCCTACATTCCCAGGCAAATTTTTCCAAATGAATGTGACAGAATGACGGAAGGCAGAAAGAGCAAAGGGCTTGCAATTCTCTCATCTCGTGGCTACCGGGACACGGCAACAATGATCCTCCCAAATAAGAGCTCACCAAAGGCTGTCATCCCTCAACTACATGCCAGCCCTAAAACACTACTGAAGAAAGTCCACTAACTGAAGACCCTCCGCTCACAAAATCTGCTCTAAAATCACAGGCATACTTGAAGAACACTTCCAAAAGCAGAGACTGACCCACAGAAACTGAAAATGGGCTTGTCAGAAAGGCCCAACTGCGTTACACCCAGGAAGCCTGCTTAAGTTCTCCTACTATTACCCCATCAGCTATGCTGTGACTTGACTAACAAGGTCAATCTCACAGCAGATGAAAGAAATGCAGGCACAGAAATACGGGGAAACTAGTTTAGTCCAAGCAAACTGTAGTGAAAGATCTTCCCCAAAGTCTGCCGCACTCTGCATCCAAGTTTTTATGTTGATTCCAGCAGCAAAAATCCTTCTCATTCTGGTAGAATTAAAACAGCATACCCCCTCCCAACTAAGAAGAATCCTAAGAGGATGTGATCAAGCCCGGAATGTTTTCAATCTAGTCTTTACACACTATCTTACTTCCAAGCTCAATTTCCACGCTAAGGGTAGGTCCATGTCTTGCATGAAAGTGATGGAGTGGGACATTCTCATAAATGGGGAGAAATGAAATTCCAAGAAACCAAAAATTGTTTACTTTGCCGAAAGTCACAGAGCAGGCCAGGCGCGGTGGATCACCTGAGGTCAGGAGTTCCAGACAGCCTGGCCAACATGGCAAATCCCCACCTTCACTAAAGATACAAAAATTAGCCCGGCATGGTGCTATGCACCTGTAATCCCAGCTACTAGGGAGGCTGAGGTAGGAGAATCGCTTGAACCTGGGAGACGGAGGTTGCAGTGGCCAAGATGGTGCCACTGCACTCCAGCCTGGGTGAGAGTGAGACTCCGTCTCAAAAAAAGGGCACAGAGCAGCAGGGCCTGCATGTCAACTGTTATAGGCTAGAATTTTTCAAAGTAGCACACCACAGAACGAGGGTGCCACAAATAAGTTCCACTTACAGAATGCTCTGTTCAAACTTATTTCTCGGCTGGGCCCAGTGACTCACGCCTGCAATCCTGGCACTCTGGGAGGCTGAGGTGGGAGGATCACTTGAGCCCAGAAGTTTAAGACAAATCTAAGCAACATAGCGAGATCCCACCTCTACAAAAACGTTTTTAAAAAAATTAGCAGTCGGCCGGGCGCGGTGGCTCAAGCCTGTAATCCCAGCACTTTGGGAGGCCGAGACGGGCCGATCACAAGGTCAGGAGATCGAGACCATCCTGGCTAACACGGTGAAACCCCGTCTCTACTAAAATACAAAAAAATTAGCCGGGCGTGTTGGCGG
>NW_012116322.1:2255049-2287694 GCF_000951035.1 Colobus angolensis palliatus
GCTACTCAGGAGGCTGAGGTGGGAGGATGGCTTGAGCTAAGGAAGTTGCAGTGAGCCAAGATGGTGCCACCGCACTCCAGCCTAGGCCAGAGCAAGAATATCTCAAAAGAAATATAAATAAAAATAAATAAATCCTACTTTGAGGTGGGGTTCTAATGGCTACATACAACTAAAACACAATATGACATACTGAAAATTACTCTCGCAAGTTCTTCAAATCTTACGGAGTCTTGCCCTGACACCCAGGCTGGAGTGCAGTGGTGCGGTATCAGCTCACTGTAACCTCCGCCTGCCGGGTTCAAGCAATTCTCCTGCCTCAGCCTCCCAAGTAGTTGGGATTACAGGTGCCTGCCACTGCGCCGGCTACTTTTTGTATTTTTAGTAGAGACGAGGTTTCACCATGTTGGCCAGGCTGGTCTCAAACTCCTGGCCTCGTGATCCACCTGCCTCAGCCTCCCAAAGTGCTGGGATTGCGGGCATGAGCCACCGCACCCAGCCAGTTCTTCAAATCTTTAATAAATACTTCAGCAACTCACTTTCTGGGTCTCTTTCCCCTCATCTGTTGCAGTAGACACAGGGGTGTCCAAGGGAGAGAATACAGACTGGGTTCTTAGTTTCTGTTTCTAGGTGGGCCAGTAAGGCCACTTCTTCATCCCTCTTTTCCATTTATCACTAGAGACAGAAACTAAATACCATGGTTTCAGGCTGCTAGAAGTCTAAAACAAAACAACAAAATTAGGCAGACTGGACAAGCTTGGACTAGACGATCTGCCTCTTTGCAAATCTGAAAGCTACAAACCTGATAGGAAGCACAGTGGACACCTCAACAAGCTTAGACACCTGCCCCCAAAACACATGCCATCACTTAAACCACAAAATCAGTTTTCCTTGGTTAAGGTGTTGACAAGTCAAACTGAAAAGCAACATAGACCCCAAAGACCTATGCCAGCAAAAACAGAAAAAGTATTAATATTGCTATTTAGAAAGCCCCATTTACTCAGATTCCATCCAAAAAACCCAACAACACATCACTGAGAGGAAGGACACAGCTTCTTGGACAAAAGGCTCAGTGGCCTTGAGCCACCCAAGTTCAAGCCAGTGAGGTGGGTAGTGTTAACATCCAATATTTAAACACCAGTACCGCCGCTGGTTTCATCCCCCATCTCCTGAGACAGCTTATACCCCATACAAACACTAGGTCAACTGACATAATCTAGCACAATCAACCCAGGAGAACAAATGAAGTTATATGTGTCAATATTTAAACCTTTTTAAAGTAACTGGATAAAGCAAGTATGGCACCACTACTCAGTATTTCCAAAGGCAATTACAACATCTAACGCCACATTACAAAATTCTTAAAGCTTTGAAATGTGTATATCACTCATTCTTACCTTGTTTAGCCTGCCTGTAAGGTTCACAACAATTTTCCCAGCTCTGTGATCATCAATGATTTCAAATTCGCCAATGTAACCTACAAAAGATAACTGACTGGATTAAATAAAAGACATCCACTTGAGAGCTAAACCTCTGTGCTCCAGCCGACTCAATTCTTCAGTCTCCCATCATCACCTCAGTGACTGCTTCTCCAACAAGTTGGGGGGAAGACAGCTGATCTGTATCAGAACTGATTTTTATAACCTAACACATAAGATCTGGGAGACAATACCCAAAACAATCCACCTTGCAATTCTGAAAGAAATTATTTTCCCCTTGACCCTTCCTTCACTGCTTCCCACTCCCAAAGGCTACCTTGTGCCAAAGAAGTGCAATAATCCAATCTTTTCTCTCAAGGGGCTCTGAGAAGATCTCAAGAGTCCTTCCGAGTTTTTTTTTTGAGATGGAGTCTTGTGCTGTTGACCAGGCTGGAGTGCAGTGGCCGATCTCGGTTCATTGCAGCCTCCACCTCCCAGGTTCAAGCAATTCTCCCTGCCTCAGTCTCCCGAAGAGCTGGGATTTTTTTTTTTTAGTAGAGACGGGGTTTTGCCATGTTGGCCAGGATAGTCTCGAAATGAGCTCAGGAGTCCTTTCAATGACTTGGTTTCATTTAGCTCCCAAACACCTAGCAGAGCTCCTTCTTCCAGCAGTCCTACTCTAAGTGACTCTTGACAAGTTTCAGACTATCCCCTCCTCCACAGCCCACAAGTCAACTGCATTCGTTCTCAGGTACGACAGCCATACTTTGGTCCCCCATAATTAATTTCTACAGGACTCATTTCTTAAAGAGTCTCACATCAAAACATAGAACACAGCGGCAGCAGACTCACCATGCTTCATCATCACAGTGAGAAACCGGACGATGACTTTGGAGCACGGCCTAATAAGCACCTGGCGTTTGCCTCTCTTTTCGGCATTGTTGATGCTCTTGAGAGCATCAGCCAGGACATTCATGCGCACCATTGTGGCTGTTGAGGGAAGACAAAACAGGAGGTTTTACTGGCATTGCCAACATCAACAGACACTCACCAACCAATACACTTCGGAAGTATCCTTTTCTTTCTGGCCCCACCTTGGCGAAGTTTTCTTAAGTCTGAGAAGACTGCTTCTCCATTTCCCACCACCCAGGAAAATTCCTATTTACTACGGTTGTTGTAAACAGGTTATCGGGACGTCAGTCTGCACATTTTTAAATTCACTCATTCACTAACCACTCTTCTTCGAATCGTGCCACACGCCAACGTCTGGAGGTAATGAAATGTGGGACAAAATCTACTTGATACAAGAAAACGACAGAACTAGCAGAAACTGCCAGCTACCGAAACGAAAACATAGGCTATAGTCGATCACTGATTCAGAACAGAAGCAGAGTATCATCGGCAACATTTTCCAAATTGCTGAAAATCAGCAGATTTTGTACTATTAACATTGCATTTTAGAACAGTTCACTCTCACCTACCATGAACACATCAATTAAACTAAACATCCATCTTTGTGCCATTTAAAATTGCGTCCAACAGCAAGTGCCACAGTGGCAAATGGAAACATTTTACATACTGTCAGACTGGACTCTCTTCTAATGGGAACATTACACTGAAGTTCTGAAAGCCCTTAAGTATGGAGACCAAAGTGCCAATAGTAAGGAGTAGAACTTAAATCTCTTCCCTTAAGTTCAAAAGTGTCTAAAGAAAAACTCCGCGGCCCAGAAGATCCAAATTGGCACCCAGCAAACTGCCAACCCCGGCACGACGCAGCTTTTACCTGCTGGATGGCCTCAGCCTCCCAAACTCCCAGCGCGGCCCCGGCAACGAGAAGCTGCACGGCCCACCAGCCCCGATGTTGCCCGCCGCCCGGGGCCAAGGCGCAGCCTCAGCACTATAGGGAGATTCAGACGCTGTGGCCCGAACCGGAGTTACTGCATAGCTAGGCAGTCGAAGGTTCAGGCTCCCGCCAGCGCTGCGGCCTGCACCCCATGAACCGGGATCCCCGGAGTGCAGAGTCTGGGGCGTCCGGGCATGGCTCTTCTCTATGCCTCTCCAGGAACCGGCAAGGCTAATCATCGGCCAAGGAGGGGTTCAGCCTCCTCGCAGGACACTGAGACCGAACCTTAGATTGCAGGATTGCGCCGATGGCAGACGGATGCAATTGCAGCTCTCAGAAAGTGCTACTCACCAGCGCGGAAAGATGGCAGAAAGAGAACGGGAGCGGAGAGCGCACGGAGTTATGGGAAGCGGCAGAGCTATCGCGAGACTTTCAAAGGACCGGCAAAAACAAGGACCGCCTAGGAGAAGCAGGAGGGGAAGGGAAAGACGGAGCCTCATCAGGGGTTGGCAGTTGAGAGTCGGTGGAATCGACCTCCCGCGGTGCGGCCTGGGAGAGGCAAGGTGAGCCGTTCATTGGAGGTTCGTCTACATTTTTTTTTTTTTGAGATGGAATTTCGCTCTTGTAACCCAGGCTGGAGTGCAGTGGCGTGATCTCAGCTCACTGCAACCTCCGACTCCCGGGTTCAGGTGATTTCTTCTGCCTCAGCCTGCTGAGTAGCTGGGACTACAGGCGCGCGCCACCACGCCCGGCTACTTTTTGTATTTTTAATAGAGATGGGGTTTCCCCATTTTGGCGAAGATGTTCTTGATCTCCTGACCTTGCGATCCGCCCGCCTCGGCCTCCGAAGGTGGTGGGATTACAGGCGGGAGCCACCGCGCGGGCCTTAATTTTTATTTTATTTTACTTTTGATACGGAGTCTCGCTCTGTCACCCAGGCTGGAGTCCAGTGGCGCGATCTTGGCGCACTGCAGCCTCCGCCTCCCGGGTTCAAACGATTCTCCTGCTTCAGCCTCCCGAGTAGCTGGGATTACAGGCGCACGCCATCACACGCGGCTAATTTTTGTATTTTTAGTAGAGAGGGGGTTTCACCATGTTGGCCAGGCTGGTCTCGAACTCCTGACATCAAATGATCTGCCCACCTCGGCCTCCCAAGGTGCTGGGATTACAGGCGTGAGCCACCACACCTGGCTAAAATATTTTTTTAATTAAAAAATAAGTGAAGCTCAGACAAGTCACCCAACAGTTGTTTACTGAGCACTCATGTACCAGACACTAGCAAGGCCCTGGGGTACAAGGTGCCCACACGGGAACCATTTAGCCAGTTCTGTCCCTGCCAGTTCTTCCAGCTTCCTCCTCTCTCACACGTTAAGTTGGCTCCTGCTCGTTCATTGCATTTCCTCTTCCCTCTAGCATGCTGCCTGGAATATTTGCTAAATAAATCAACTTAAACCTTTTATTTTTGTTCTTTCTTAAAATTTTTCAGACAGGGTCCTGCTCTGTTGCCCAGGCTAGACTGCAGGGGTACACTCAGCTCAATGCAACCTCAAACTCATGGACTCCAGTGAACCTCCTGCCCAGGTCTCCCAAAGTGGTGGGATTTCTTAAAGAGTACCTTATAGACACGTAAGGACCACGCAGGGTATTTCATTAATCAGATTCATAAATCCAATCATGTAAATATTACATTGGCTAAGTTAAAGAAAGTGAAACATGAAGATTCCAGCTTTTTTTATTTTTTCCCATTTTACACAAAACAAAGTAGAATAATACAGGATTAAAACTGCAAAAGTAGTTTAATCAGTAGAACATGTATACACAAAAAAATCCAGATGGGAAGACAGGCTTATTTACAATGAAAGTAAGGTAAAATTAAGGTAGTTTTCTTATGAAATATCAAAAAAAAAATATGCTACAATGGGCACCACTGTTTACAGCAATATTAAAGAGGAGAAAACACTTATTTAATAGGGACAGATATACCACAAGGTACAACATCAGTGCAATAAATTCACAAAACTATATTACAGCTAATCAGTTTAAGAATTGTTCCCAAGTCAGTCACATTTTTTGGCCCTCAGAAGTTCATTCCTACAGATTTCAACTACTCTAAATTTCTAGCTACCAACAAGTTAAGAATGATAAGAAGCTTTCCAAGGAGTTACGAAATCTTTGTAGACCAGAGGCCAACTATCATCACCTCAAGTCTGCTCTCACCAACAGCCCTTGTATTTTTCAGGGAGAAATCTCTAGGAAAAAAAGTCAGACACCAGTGTAGTCACTATCTCCCAGGTCAAACCTAGGGGACTAAAATGGCCAGTATTACCATAAAATGAGAATTTTAAAGTTTACCTTAAAAGGCTTATTCTGGTCTCAAAAATTAGATAAGATTATCTTCTACTGAAATGAATCTTAACTAAACATATTAGACTGCTGTCCTTTTGCTGGTCTTAGAGTAAAAATCATAGACATGAGTCTTAACCTACTGTATACTATAGCTAAAGTCAGCTGAAAATCTGAAATTAAAAGTATGCTAGAAATCCTAAATGTCATCTTGTGAAAGTCTGCTATTCAAAAGCCCTTAAGGATTTACTAACTTCAAGTCTAAGTGCAAGGGGACAAAAGCTTAAGCCTGTCACACATTCCTTTTTTTGGACAAAAAGATCAAAGCTTCCTACAAATTGCTAAGCTTTGCACAAGGGAGAAGCCTACACGTACTAGCACATGGAATCAGTTTCATTTTATTTCATGGGGACTCTTCTCCCACTGGAAAGAAACAGAATGAGGAATGAATCTTAATTGGTCTCTTCATCAGAAGTGGTAAACTTGGTCTCTATATTAAGTCAGACAGTTTTTTAAGCAGACTGTGGAAGCAGACAGAACCAGCTTCCTGTAGCCACAGACTACTACATGGTATCTAAGCTAAAGCAAAGATGAACAATTATCCGGATTCACTTGAACTGTACTAAAGGGCAAGGTTCACCACTACAAAAGGAAGTTGTCTGAAAGCAAGAATTCAATTAACACTGGGTAAGAAAAATCAAAACAAATTATACACAGTAATGAGTTGTCCATGAAGCCAACCGCTAAGAACGCACTCAACTATATGCGACATGAAGACACTTTGCACAAAGCCTTACTTGGGGAGTCTGAATTTCTATCAACTAAGGGCAGAGTGAGGGAGAGCAAAGAGCTACTTCCATAACATTTTAGTATCCAGATAGTACAGCAGAAACCGTTCCAGGAGCAATGGGTATGCCACTAATCACACTGATTAAAGCAGATGAATCATTCATTTTTCTTTTCTTTTTGTTTGAGAAGTTTGTTTATCTCCCTCTTGGCCATTCCAATGTACTTCGAAATGATTCCATGCTGGTTTAGTCCAGGAAGCAATAGTAAGGAAGTCACTTAAAATAAATTTTAAAAAAGCAACATTAAGGAGGCAGCAATTAACTTGCTAAAGGTTATTATTTATTTATTTATTTTTGAGACAAAGTTTCACTATTGTTGCCCAGGCTGGAGTACAATGGTGGATCTTGGCTCACCGCAACCTTCACCTCCCAGGTTCAAGCGATTCTCCTGCCTCAGCTACCCAAGTAGCTAGGATTACAGGCATGCGCCACCACGCCTGACTAATTTTGTATTTTTAGTAGAGACGGGGTTTCTCTATGTTGGTCAGGCTGGTCTCAAACTCCCGATCTCAGGTGATCCGCCCGCCTCAGCCTCCCAAAGTGCTAGGATTATACGCATGAGCCACTGTGCACAGTGACAACTCTCACTCTTTTTGCCCAGGCTGGAGTGCAGTGGCACAATCTCGGCTCACGGCAACCTCCACCTCCCGGGTTCAAGAGATTCTCCTGCCTCACCCCGCCAAGTAGAGTAGCTGGGATTACAGGCGCCTGCCACCACGCCTGGCTAATTTTTGTATTTTTAGTACACACGTGATTTTGTAATGTTGGCCAGGCGGTCTCCCAACTCCTGACCTCAGGTGATCTGAGGTTGGTTTTGTGTGTGTGTGTGTGTAGTGCAGTGGTGTGATCTCAGCTCACTGCAACCTCCGCCTCCTGGGTTCAGGTGATTCTCATGCCTCAGCCTCCGAAGTAGCTGGGACTACAGGTGTGCACCACCACATCCAGCTAATTTTTGTATTTTTAGTAGAGACGGGGTTTCCCCATGTTGGCCAGGGTGGTCTCAAACTCCTGGCCTCAAGTGATCCACCCACCTCAGCCTCCCAAAGTGCTGGGATTACAGGCTGAGTCACCGTGCCCAGCCAATTACTACATTTTAAAGAAGGTAGGTTCCCAGATTATTAAACTCTGTAATGGGAGGAAACAACATGAAACCGATTACTTCCACTGGGATGTATCCCCAGAAACTTCTGCTCTCATCCCCTCTTCCACCTCAGAAAATAATCATTGCTTATTTTTACCTCTTGCGCATTACTTTCTACCTTGGTTATTGCATTGTTTTCCCTTTCTGTGAGACCATAATCATCTTTTCTATATTCCCACAGTTCCTTTTCGGTGTCTAAAACTTAGGAAGTTGTTTATTGACGAAGTTACAGTTCAATTTCACTGGCCAGGATGTGCCTGTAGTTTTTCCTCAAAGACTTACCTATCAGGTAGGTGAGAAGCAGGTTGTGGACTTGTTGTCCCACCCAAGCAACCGCAGCAAGAGAAATGATCATGGTCATGAAGTACTAGCAATGAAAACAACAAGAATTTAATATCAAAACTTCATTATGACACCATAAATATATGTAATTCTTATTTGTCAATTAAAGAAGAGTGTGTTTCAAAGTTCAGGAAATAATTTAGCTTTTATTATCACTTTTCTTTAAAAATTCTTAGATTTAAAAACCTATTCCATTGGATCTACTTTATAGAATTTGGATACGTTTCTTCCTAGAATTACTGCAATTCTATATGTAAATATTTTATGATATAAATTATAGATCTTTTCAGTTAATAACTTCACAGAGCAGCCTCACAACGTGAAGCTGACAGATGAGAGAACAGATGAACAGATGCTTTCCCTTTTTTTTTTTTTGAGACAGAGTCTCATTCTGTCACAAAGGCTGGAGTGCAGTGGTGCAAACAGCTTACTCCCCAAACACAAGCTCACTGCAGCCTCAACCTCCTGAGCTCAAGTGATCCTTAGCCTACCATGTAGCTGGGATTATAGGCATGAACCACTGTGCCAGGCCTAAAAAGATGCTTTCTAAGCATATGTCTTTTACTATTATTTCAGTAAGAAAAATGAAGAAGAATTTTACTAGAATAAAAAATTAAATGCAAAAGTAAAATTTTTAATTTTAAGATAATTCAGTCTAATTAATACAAGTAAACATTTATGAATGTACTTAGGAATTAACCAATGAATAAATTTCAAATAACTATTAAAACAAAAGGCAAGTTGACTCAAATCTTAACATTTTACTGTACTTAAGTCAAAGCAAAAAAAGTACCATCTTAGGTTTTTCTTCCTTTAGTGTGAAGAGGCGTTTCCACCAACCCACAGCTCTGCGTCGAGTTTTTACTAGATTGCTGCAAATTTCATGGAATCTTTGCTGTTGTTCAGTGGTCCTAGAAAAAGAAATTTGCCTTTTGCTATAAAAAAAAATTGCTACAGTTGACCAAAACACACCACCCTATTCAATTTAAGAGCTATCTTCTAAAGAAAATCCAAATAAAAACAATGTCTCACCAATATCTTACATAGGTGAAAAAGTCCTTCCACCATTAAGACACCTTTTATAGCACAGGAGTAAGTTTTTACATAAACTGTGTAAGAGTGTATGAGAGCGAGAGTGTGTGTGTAATAAAGAAATGATCATCTATGGCTCTGAAGTCACATTTATTTAATGGTAGTAAGACTCATGACTTCTATGGGCCATAGAGAAATCAGTATAAATTTGATTTTGCTATTCCTAAATATTCTTTAGATCCTAATAAATTCTGCACTATACCTGTCAGAATCCCACTAAACAGCTGTATTTGAATGCTCTTTAGTAAGATACTAACTACTAGCATTTAACACATAACACCCCCAACTGGGCTTTATACATTTGATGACAAGGCAGCAATAAACAGCTCAAATCTAAATTCTTCTTCATAAATTTAGTCCTAGGGGAGGGAAAATATAATCAACAAACAACACAACAGTAAAAATCCAAGAGACCCTCCAAGAAAACCTTTTATATATATAGTTTTTCTTGGTTCTGATTTTATTTTTATTTTTTTGAATTGCCTTTGCACTGTCTTCGCTACACAGCTATAATGGCTGCTATTATTGCCCTGTGCTGAGCTGAGGGATGTGTTGCCTTTTCTTCTCTAGCCCTCATCTCTGTAAAACTGCAGTGATAGATAAAGTAGAAGAATTTCTGCTGAGCCCTGGAACTTCTTTTTAACAATGAGGCGTGATTTCTTGCCCATGGTCAAGGCTAGACTGTGGCTATGCAAAAGAGTGTTCTTTCTTCCTTGTAAGATCAAAAAATAAACAAAATCTGCTCTATCAATAACTGAGTCATACCATGAAACTATCAGTGGTTATTTCTGCAAACTTTCCTCTAGGAGTTATAAATTAGCAGACTGGAATGTCATCTGGCTAATAAGGCCAAGGTCAGTGATTATTTCCTTTGCTAACTCTGTTACATTGCACATTCAGAAACTTGCCCAAAAGAGCCAACAACACTGATTCATTGCTGCAAGTGAAAAACAATTCGAAGGATAGTTCCTAACACTAATCCCTTCTGCTGTTGGGGGAAACACCTTTAAATATTGTCAATTATATCATAATTTAAGCAAACTTTGAATTTGTTCTAAAAGATCCATAAGATACACATTTCAAATTCTTATGTTTACAGAATTATTTTGCAATTTGCTATCCTCTGAGATACAAACAACCAAAGGCACAAGTAGAATACTAACCAAATAAAATAAACAGACAAGGATAGAATAGTAGCTGAGAAGAAAAAATCTATTCCAACATCTATTTTGGCTGATTATTTGAATCAAAATTCAACAT
This sequence comes from Colobus angolensis palliatus, assembly GCF_000951035.1. Taxonomy (NCBI): domain Eukaryota; kingdom Metazoa; phylum Chordata; class Mammalia; order Primates; family Cercopithecidae; genus Colobus; species Colobus angolensis. The sequence goes on from NW_012116322.1 coordinate 2,265,334, forward strand.
GCTAGAGGAAGTTAAAATACTTTTAATACGATCCTTATCCACTTAACTATATCTGAGGAGTTCATAAGCAACCATTTAAAGAATGGTATAAATAGGCCAGGCACGGTGGCTCACGCCTGTAATCCCAGCACTTTGGGAGGCCAAGGCAGGCGGATCACAAGGTCAGGAGATCGAGACTATCCTGGCTGACATGGTGAAACCTCGTCTCTACTAAAAATACAAAAAAAAAAAAAATTAGCTGGACGTGGTGGCGGGCGCCTGTAGTCCCGGCTACTCGGGAGGCTGAGGCAGAAGTATGGCGTGAACCCGAGAGGTGGGGCTTGCAGTGAGCCGAGACTGTGCCACTGCACTCCAGCCTGGGCGACAGAGCGAGACTCCATCTCAAAAAAAAAAAAAAAAAAATTGCTATAAATAAAATCAGCAACCCATGTGTATACAGCTTGAACCTCTTCGGAAACACTTGGTATTCACTTTGTTAACTGCCATTCCACTGCCTCAGTGTCTCAGTATCTCAGCCTTAACATAAGATCAATCTTAAAAGTCAAAATATTTCAGAGTACTTCACAGTGCCTGCCACAGTAGACATTTAATAAATAATTGCTAAATGAATGTGAATGAAAATCTTCCAGTTTCCTTTTCTGTATTCATTCAAAAATAATTTCTGAAGTTATTACACTATGTTAAATATCAATGGAAATGTAAATATGTACCATAAAAGAACTATGGAGTACAGAATATGCACAGTTTATATTCAAATCAGTTATGACATTCTTCACATAAAAGCAATATATGTAATGCTTAGGTGTCTGATGGTTAGACAATTATCTCTGCTTATTTACAGCATACTAATCACAGCCACCAAGTTCAGTAACTACACAGAAATGAGACTGCCAAATCATTATGCTACCTACCATTTATTGGAGCCAAAAATTCTAGGCGCTAGAATGGGAACAAGGTAGTCAGCCAAGCACAAAAACATAACAAAACAGGAAACGCCAGACAGAACAGATGGATCTAGATAGTAGATAATCCTGTTAAAAAAATTAATAAAGGTTAGAAAAACATAGTCATTATTATTCCTAACTAAACATGTCTAACTATTCACTGAACCCACTGCTTCTCAGAGATATTTGCTATTTTTCCTCTATTTTTCTCACAAGTGGCTTTCCAGAGGCTTTGTGACATGCTGATATCGTAGCTGCAGTGGTTAAGTAAATATCAATGGACAAAAGCTCTTTGGAGTTCTCAGTATTTTTTAAGTTTAGGGGAGTGTGGGTAGGGGAGGGATAGCATTAGGAGAAATACCTAATGTTGATGACGGGTTGATGGGTGCAGCAAACCACCATGGCTCGTCTATATATACCTATGTAACAAACCTGCACATTCTACACATGTATCCCAGAACTTGAAGTCTAATAATAATAATAATAAAAGAGTTTAAGGGTCTGGAGCACAAAAAGTTTGCGAGTCACTGATTTACTCAAGTGCTTTAGGTTACCAAGTTTACATAAGCACTACAAATTCTGGAAACTAGAAGTGCTTATGAGAAACACATTCTTTATGGGTTCTTTATGGGTTATGTATTACAGAAGAGACTTAAGACACCCCCACAAATGGAAGCTATATATTAAAAAGCCTTTATTAAAAAGAAGCACAACCCATAGTAATCTAATAGCTCACTTACAGAAACACCAAAGAAACCACACCCATGATGGCAGGTGGAAACCAGGCTCTTTCCCATCGGAGGACTTTATCAGCCATCAGCATCACTTCTCCCCATCCTTGCAGCTGTTCTTCCAGACTCGCAGTCTCTGCAGCCTAAATACCACCGACATTTAAAGTGATCATTTTACCACTCTCAACATTTTTGTGGTTCATAGACTTCAATTATTTTAAAGCTCCAAATACAAAAAATAACCTCTTAACCAAATTGCCAACTTTAAACAAGTTGGTTTCTGAAAAACTGCAATCTCAAAGATGAAAACCCAATGGGGTTTTTCTTTTTGTTTGTTTTTTGAGATGGAGTCTCACTCTGTCACCCAGGCTGGAGTGCAGTGGGGAGATCTCGGCTCACTGCAGCCTCCGCCTCCCGGATTCAAGCGATTCTCCTACCTCAGCCTCCTGAGTAGTTGGGACTACAGGCGCACACCACCACGCCTGGCTAATTTTTTGTAGAGACGGGATTTCACCATGTTGGCCACGCTGGTCTCGAACTCTCAACCTCAAATGATCCACTTACCTCGGGCTCCCAAAGTGCTGGGATTACAGGTATGAGTCACCCGGCCTGGCCTAAATATCCTTTTAATGGTCACTTTTCTAGTCCAAGCACTGGGCTACTCTTTATATACATGATGTAACTTAATCCTTATGGACAGCCACAAGGTAGGGATAATTAGACTCATTTTGCAATTAAAGTGAGCTCAAAATGGTTTACTTTCTCAAAGTCATACAGGGAATCATGTGGCAGTGTCCAGAGTATTAATAAAATGAAATAACTTTATTTCAGATGGTTAGAATTGATCCGTTGTTTTTGTCATCTTATTGACTTAAACCCTTCTAAATCCATTAGGAAAGACTTTCCCTGAACAGCATTCAATTTCTAAAATAGCTCTTTGTGTAATGGAATCACTCAGATGTTGACATTCATTGCACAATTAAGGAAAACTACTTTCACCAAATTAAAGTGGCATTTTAGGGTCAATATATCTCCTCAATACAGTGTTTCTTACCACTTAGGATGTCATTTTGATTATACTTCAAATTTCTCTGTGACTCTGAACAGCCGAAAGTGCACCTCTAGGATGAGCTAATAAAGCAAAAGCGCTTAAAGCTGGTTTTGGTAAAGGAAGAAAAAATTAGAATAAGAAACCCAAGTGTCTCTATGTTATCAGTTTGGGTGCAGTGGCTCACACCTGTAATCTCAGCACTTGGTGGGGGTGTGGGGGTCGCTTGAGCCCAGCCTGGGCTGAGACCTTGTCTCTTTGTAAAAGTCATTCACTAGAAATCATGCAAATGACAGAACAAGGCACTTAATCTTAACAAAGATGCTCGCTATATGTGCCACGCTGAGTACTCGTGTGATCTCAATATTTCTGACTTTATATTCCATGCTTAATACTAGCGAAAGAAGAGACTACTATGTGTGGGCACTCTGCTGAGCATTTATATTTATACTTCAATTAATCTTCCCAACAACTCTTAAAAAAGGTGTTATTACTGTCCCCATTTTGCCAAGGGGGAAACACACACAGGTTAACCGATTTGCATCCAAGAAATCCACGACCAAAGGCTTTGCTTTCCTTAGATTACATTGCTCTGCTGGAAAGTGAGTTGGGAAGCAGGAGCTCTAGCCCAGGATTTGTCATTTCAACACGGCTTGAGCAACTTCTTTGTGCTGCAATTAATCCTCTTAAAAGGATCCATGCTGGGAACTAACTATGCTAGAAGCAGTGTGTGTTTAAAGGAACAAAGCATGCATTTCTAAAAGCAAATATAAAATCACGCACAATCAAAACTGCCCTGAAGTCACGTCATTGGCCAGCATCTGGGCTCTTGGAAGTTCAAAAGCCCCTAGGTAAATTCTTTGGTTCGGTTTTTCACTGCTAGTATGTGACCTGCAGTCACCAGGGAAGGGTAACAAGATATTTCTCTTGTTTTTTTGCCTACATGGTGCACTTAAATTCACAACAAATAAAAATTTGTCCGCCGATGATACCATCTCACTGCAGTTCCTTCGGATCCCTGCTTATTACTCTAAAGCTGTTTCCAGTAGTCCTGTGACCCCCACCCCCACCAGACTTCCAAATTCCAAACGCCAAGACATCCCATTGTCTGTTCAGCTGGACCCCACTCCGGGTTCCCCACGGTGAGCTCGCAGCCTCCCTGTAGTTGTAAGTTGTACCCGCTCTAACAGAAATTCTCGGCAGTAGCCCTTTGACCCTCCACTGTTGCCGAAGTTTTAGGGGGAAAAGAAGGCAGGCACATCCAGGTTAAGATGAAAGACGGGGAAAGCCGAATACGGCTGAGGCCTGGGCCCCGAAAGCGCTGGACAGGCCCCAGGAGGCCTTCTGCCCCCACCCGCACCCCAGGCTAGTGTCGCAGCCCCTCTGCCTCCCACTTCCTCCTTCTACCCGCGGTGAGGAATCACGCGCCCTCCTCGCCCCATCGCACACCGTCCCCAGGAAAGATAAGGGGTCGACACCCAGGAGTTACCCAAGAAGCCCGAGGGCCAGGCATCGTCGCCTGCCCCGGGAGAGAAGGGCCGGGCCCGCGGCGGGTGACAGGGAGGAGGCCGCGGTGTTTGAGCCCACGGACGTCTGGAGGCCTCGCTCGGCTCCCGGGGGACAGGAGGCCAGGACTCACCAGCAGGTTGGTGCTGCGATTATCTCCCTCCGCCATCGTCTCCGGGATGCCGTCTCCGTGACCGCAGGGTATCTTCCACTGAGACCTCCAACCGAGACCCGCACGGCCACCACAGCGCGAGGGAACGCCCCGCAGACTGTTTATATCTGTCGGCCGCCCTTCCCGACAGCCCCCGCGACCCTCGCTCCTCATTGGACAGACCGAGCTCACGCCTCAAGGAAACCAGACCAACCGAAGCTCAGCGCATGGCTTGAAATCGCGGTCAAAGGAGACAGAGGCCGCGCCGGGCCGAGGGGGAGGGGACACGGAGTGCCCAATCAGCGCCCAGGGATTGCGCGACGCCCCGCTCAGGGCTGTCGGAAGCGGTTCAATGGCCGCTGCAGAGGGCGCGGTTCCTCAGTGGTTCCCCCGCTCTGGCCGCTGCGGTGGCTTTGGTCTCCTCTTTGTCCGGCTCTCGCAGCCGAGGAGTCTCTGGAAAATGGGCTACTGGGAGAGCGATGCTGCGCCGCCTGAGGCGGAGGGCGGAGACGCCGGGCCTGCGACACTTGATCTCTTCCTGGCCCCGAGGCGGCTGGGATCCGTTCCACCTCCGGCCCGGTGCCCTAAGCAGGCGCCTGAGCCGTTTAGCCCCGATTTGCGACCCGTGAGGTTTTGAGGACAAGTGAAAAGAGCTCTTTGTGTGGATTTTGCTGCAGTGTTTCTCTCCTACCCAGTAGGAATAAAGCCTGAGCTTGGGAGGAAAAACCCAGGCCTGGTTTGAGAGCGTGTGAAAATGCACCGCCTTCTAAGTGGCTTTATTATACGTGGATGTTTAACTTAAACTGCAAGCCCCCTCTCCAAAAGGATTCTTTTTTTGTTTCTTTGTTTTTTGAGACGAAGGAATCTCGCTCCGTTGCCCAGGCTGAAGTGCAGTAGCGCGATCTCTGCTCACTGCAACCTCCATCTCCCGGGTTCAAGTGATCCTCGCGTGTCACCCTCCCGAGTAGCTGAAATTACAGGCGCCCGCCACCACGCCCGGCTAATTTTTGTCTTTTAATAGAGACAGGGTTTCACGATTTGGGCCAGGCTAGTCTGGACTTCCTGACCTCAAGAGATCCGCCCGCCTTGGCCTTCCAAATTGCTGGGATTACAGGCGTGAGCTGCTGCGCCGGGTCAAAAGGATAGTTCTTGACGCGACCTTTCTTCCATTAGAGGTCATGGTAAGGAAGGATGTAAACCCTCTCACAAGCAACGGAATTCCTAGGCAGTTTAGGAACTGTGTTGAGGCACTTCTACATCTTTTCTATTCGGAATTTCAAATGCAGTAACAAAGTGCTTTGATTTTTTTTGTTTGTTCTGAGACAGAGCCTCGCTCTGTTGCCCAGGCTGTAGTGCAACAGCCACCGCGCCCGGCCGATTTTTCATCTTTTGATACAAACAGAATCATGCCACATGTCCTAATCAGATGTTTGTTTTAGGTGACTTAACTATAGTTTTTTGTTTTTTTTTTTTTTTTGAGACGGAGTCTCGCTCCGTCGCCCAGGCTCGAGTACAGTGGCCGGATCTCAGCTCACTTGCAAGCTCCGCCTCCTGGGTTTACGCCATTCTCCCGCCTCAGCCTCCCGAGTAGCTGGGACTACAGGCGCCGGCCACCTCGCCTGGCTAGTTTTTTGTATTTTTTAGTAGAGACGGGGTTTCACCGTGTTGGCCAGGATGGTCTCGATCTCCTGACCTCGTGATCCGCCCATCTCGGCCTCCCAAAGTGCTGGGATTACTGGCTTGAGCCGCCGCGCCCGGCCAAGTATAGTTTTAACTTCCAACCTTTTATCCTTTTATACAGGTTTTAACTTCCAATCTCTTAACGTCATCTGTATTCGGCCATTGAATTTAAATTTATTTTTTAATGTTCCTTAAGTAACCACCAGGTTCTTAAATATTCAAGAAAGTCGTAAATGTGAGAGTGTTTAGCTGCAGACCACGTACTGCCCGGAAGAGAGCGGGGCAAGGGCAGGAGCATTGTGAGTTTCATGGAAGGGTGTCAATTTGCTGTAGGTCTTTCGAGGTGAAGGGGGAGTGAAGTATCTGGATCAGGGAGAAGCACTTGAAAAAGTCTTTGCAAGGAAAGCCGACTGTTCAATAAAGTGCCACTTTGGAATGTTGGGGTAAAGAAGTTGTATAGGCAAGATACAGCCAGATGACAGAGACGCTATTTGGAGAGTTTTTAAAGCTATGGAGTCTGAAGAGCAGGTTTTTCTCCACGTACTTAAAAAACAAAAACAAAAAAGACAAAAGGGGAGACGCGGGAGATCCCTTGAGCCCAGGAGATTCAGCTGCAGTGAGCTATGATTGCACCTACTGCACTCATGCTTGGGCGACAGAGCAAAAAACCTGTCTTTAAAAAAAAAAAGACAAAAAGATCGAAGCAATCAGCAGCCACACAGTGAACACGTTGAGTACTGGGTGTGTGATCTTGCTAGACCCACAGTTAATAGCCACTTCCAAAGGAGAGGCTATGGGGTTATTAGGGTTTAAAGTGACATTTCTACTTTTGGGAAATCACCTTTTGCTGCAGAATGCTTCTCGTTTTCACCCAAGTTTTCCATGCACAACTTAAGACTTGTTAACACCAGCTTGTGAAATGAAGGTAGGTGAAAAAAACAGAAGCAACTCAAGCAGCAGTTTCTCCACTTAGTATTTTTGTTACTTAACAATGTATTCCCATACCTATTTCTAAATGCACAGCCCTGCTCTATGGTCTCTCACTAAATTTCCGATTGGTCGAATTATTAAAAAACACCCACCCTTAACGTAGTTTTCTTTAGAGCTTTTTGTCCTACAGAGACAGGATGTGATCTTTTGAAATGCGCCAGATGACTAAGCAGTTAACACAAATCCTAACATCATCTAGCAGCAACAAATGCAATCTCCAAGATATAAAGCCAAGGTGGACATTTTCTATTTTTTTTCAGAGGTGTCACACTCCAGGGAATGCACCTGTCAATAATGATCTATGGGAATTTTGTTTTTAAATACCGCCAAAATTAAGCTTTATAAATTGGGCCCTAATACCAAGAATTTACATTGGTATCATTGAAGTAAAATGTCTACTGCTGTTCAAAAATAAAACAAGTTTGAGAGTAAAATAACTACTTTTTTGAGAATTTAGGGGTCTTTTTTGAGGTATTAGTGCTATTCAGAAAAAAAAAAAAGGCTAGGTTTGGCTCGGCTCAGTGGTTCAGGCTTGTAATCCCAGCACTTTGGGAGGCTGAAGTGGGAGGGTAACTTGAGCCCAGGAGTTCAAGATCAGCCTGGGCAACATAGGGAGACCCTGTCGTTTTGTTTTTTCAAGCTACCCAGGTTCCAAAAGGTTCCAAGTTTTCCAAAATCTATTTTGACCAATAAATTCAGAACTTAAATGCTCTATCTTTTGAGACTGAACCTTTATTTTCTGAAAAACAGGTATTTCATACAATCTTGGCCATGTTAATGCAAATATGCACAAATTAGGCATGTATTTTTGTTTTCCAAAAGATGCATTATGAACATTTTCAGGGAGCTGGTGTGATTTATTCAACTTTAAAATACAATCACAAAATTATATCCATCAGGAGGCATTACAACCTTTTGTACAGAGAAGCCACTATTTTATACATTGTTACTAGGACAAGGAAGATTCAGTTCAACTCAACTTGCTCTTAGAATAAGGGTAAAAAGTAAATTAACAAGTAAGTGAAGTATGATGTTGTTGCCACTGACATTACAGGTGGAAAGGTAAGGGAAATTTAAACCAGAAAAATGACACAATAAAGAGGAGCTGAAACTTTGTCAAGAAAAAGATATTAGCCTGTTTTCAAAGAAAAACATTCTAAAAGTCTGCAATTCAGAACACAGGATTCTTCTAATTTACCATCTTCAAAAATCTACTAAATTGTATGACACTTTTACATTAGCGCAACAAACATCTTTTTCTAAGTCTAGCCAAGTTCCCATGGAAAGCAGAGTACCCTAAGTAGTTCATGTTTTACAACCCTTGAACTTATAAAGCTTTTCTCATTAAGAGTTAGTTTTGCCCTTCTTTTCTGTAAATAAGGATGGTGATACTGTTATCCAGGCCTAAAAAGTAGGAAGTGCAACAAACCCTTAGGGTTTCATTATACAGTGAATTTTCCCCTCCCCAACGTTTGGAAAAATTTGGGACACTTGCTAGTTCTTCCCTGTGGAGGAATCTAATACTACCCAGATATTGAAAACAAAATCTACCTTCTTTAACCCTTGCATTAGTAATTCTACCTCCTTGGCTTATGGGGAGGAAAGTCCTAGTTTTAAATTGCTGGCATTTTACAAGCTCAACAAAATATAAAATTGAACACTGGTTTTCATACTCTACTTTTACGTAAAACAAAGATGCTTAAATGTGCTAATAGTAAAGCATTCACTGATATTTGATGTATCTGAATAGGACTAACAGGCTAATTGTAGGTGCTTTCATATGAAAACAATTGGGAGAAAAGAAGAACCAGCTCCTTTGATTTTAGTACTGCCAAAACAAGTAAGCCCCCAGAGTTCATTACAAAAATGTGGAGGAAAATAGGCCAGGAAGACTTTTCAATTTAAAGTACTGCCTATAATACCCCAGATTAAAAAGGACCTAAGATTGCACATCAAGTCTAATATTTGGCTGTACTTGCATTGCCCTGCTCGGCATTTTTAAAAATGGCTCTTTCCTTAAATTTCACACGTCAGAACCACCACAATTAAAAAAACAAAAAACAATGCAGATAACACCAAACATTGGACAATATTAAGAAAACTACTTACTAAGCTTAGAGGCAAGGGTTAAGGGCAGAAGTGATGGAAGTTTTTCTCTGTATTACAAACCCTCACCCTAAACCTGGGGTTTGGGCTCTAAAAAGTTATTTAGGGAAGCAGATCAAGAGCCTGATTATCAGTTCTCACATGGAAATCTCAACAGATTTCAAAAGCAACTCACCACAAGTGTCAGACACAAAAGAATCTTAATAATCATCTAGCAAACTACACTAAGAACTCAATGACCAAAAATAATCAAACTTCAAGACACACCAAAGCAACAGTAAAAGAGAAATAACTACACAAGCTAAGCCTCCACAGCTCTGTAGAGAAATCAACTAAAAATTAGGCAATTCTAGTAAATTAAAGACAACAAAAAACTTAAGATTGAACTTCAATTTCCAAGGGTACTTTGAAGAGGTTGTTTGTAGGTTATTCTGTACCCCCTGATTCTTAAAGACAGTGGGGGAGAGGGGGAGGGGACAGAGGAATGGAGGGAAAGGGGGAGGCAGGAGAGAGAGAAAAATAGGAGAGGATCCCTGGTTTTCCACAGGTATTTTGTGTTATCAAAAATGTATGACTTCATAACTACAGCACTCTAACTTTTCTCAGTCTAACTGCTGAGGTCTCTTAAAAAGTTCAAATGGCAAGTCACCTTGTAGAATGACTTAACAGAGGAAGCCAAAAGATACAGACCAGGGTCTTGTCCAGAGTGCAGTAAGGAGCAGGCTTTTGAAGTCATCTATTACATCTGCCTTACAACCAGACCCACTGTGTATGCTACATTATTCTTGGAGGGACCACTTTAAAACAAAAGTGATGGATAATTTACCAGAGGCACATGCTTTTGAAGTAAAGCTGTTTTTCGTTTTTGCTTGAGTAAGGTGCCAGGTACCTCTGAAGCCTGAAAACACAGGCAATAAAATTCACCTGTTTATCTTCTTTACCAAAGAGAAACCAATTTCTGAATGCTATCTATAGTGCTAAACTAATGTGAACTGATTTTATCACTGCGATAAAAGTTTTTCTTTATGATGACAATAAAGAACGTTGCTGAAAGACTTTAATCTTGAGAGAGCAGAGGTAATGTGATGAATGTAATTTGCTCCCAGAGCCTCTAGAAAATAAAGCAGCATGCAAAATACAATATGGCATTATTATTCCAGCTAGGTTGTTTTGTGAAAATAAGGCTCCAAATGAATGAAGAAAACAGAATTTGATGCGCTAGGTTCCTTAACTTGCTATTGAACACATGGGTATTTCAAAAAAATCCACCCTGCCTACAATACTTGCTAAAGTATCAAGAAAGCACTGATACTGAAACACATTCTTTCATGGGTAAAGATTACAGATTAACGTGGCAATCAGAATACAGAAAAGGCCCAGAGCTATGTGGAATTTTTTCCTTAATACCTCTCAAGTTTGTCTGTGAAGACTGGCAACTAAAAAGTGACCACTGTCCTAATCTCTAAAATGCAGGGAAAATGTACTCAGACAATTAAGATTATTTTTATTTATTTATTTTTGTCACAGAGTCTCGTTCTGTCACCAGGACTGGAGTGCAGTGACACAACCTTGGCTCACTGCAAGCTCCGCCTCCTGGGTTCACGCCATTCTCTTGCCTCAGCTTCCCAAGTAGCTGGGACTACAGGCGCCCACCACCACGCCTGGCTAATTTTGTTGTATTTTTAGTAGAGACAGGGTTTCACCGTGTTAGCCAGGATGGTTTCGATCTCCTAACCTCGTGATCCTCCCACCTTGGCCTCCCAAAGTGCTGGGATTACAGGCATGAGCCACTGTGCCCAGCCAACAATTAAGATTTTAATTGTGTTCTCTTTTGTGTTGATACTTGATTTTAAGAACCCTATTCTAGTCTGGGTTTTTATTTTGGATCAGCAATTTAGCTTACACAGTCAGTACTGAAATGCAATGCTAAATTTAAGGAAACCTTGATCATGAATTCACTATAATGTATTACTGAATGGCAAGCTATTAAAATTGTGCAAAAAGTAAAGCACTTCACAGACTAATAACTGAACTTAATAAAAGATGTTGGTGGATCTCATTTTCACTGTTTCATGTACATGTCCTAAAATGCCAAGTAAACTAAAGAACTTTTAATTTACCAAGTGTAAATTAAAAGCATCAAATGAAAAAAATGAATTAAAAAAAATTTCAGTCTACCTCCACCAGAACATCACTTTATTGTTAATCTATCATCAACAATGTAAAACTCTAATAGATACTCTATCCTGGTTTTTAAAAAGGTAAAAGATTACACTGGATTAGCTACTTTCTATGAAAGAAACTACAGCTATCACAGAAGAGGGAAAATTTGAATGACCTCCAAAAAAAATGCACACTATAAGCAAAAGGGAGTGTACATTAAATCAAATGTCTGTTAGATTCATTACTTTTGAATGCACAGTGACAATTCTGGAAACTGTACATGATAGAATCACAGAAATGACTTAAACAACCAGAATTACATTTTGTGTGTGATCATCAGACCTTTAAACAATCCTTGAATTTTCCATGTTATCAGAAGTTATTAACAGCATCGAGACGAAAGTATATGAAATATAAGGATTGAAATAAAAGTGAATTTGAAAGATGGCTAATCTACTAGATTAGGTAAAGGGGGAATGGGTAAGTGGTGGGGAGGAGCAGGGAACGATGGGGTGGTTTTTTTCCCTTCATTTCAGAAGTTCTTCCACTGTAGTGTATCTGTTACATAGCTCTCCATTTTCAGTCCATTTCTGAAATTCATATCGCATAGCCTTTAGCCTTTTTGTACTTACTGGTCAACCCAACCAGTACTGTTGCCAAGCAACAAGTGTTACACAAGAATCTGAATGCATCAAATCTTCCTTGGCTGTGATTTCTTCGCGACCCCAGTTTTCTCTGTTTCTGAGTGGGGTTTGTTTTTTTCCTGGATTGTACACACAGGGTCAGGTGGAATGGAGTTCCAAATCACTCTGTGCTCCGCGGCATCCCGATTTCTTTCTGCAGCTAACCTCCTGACACGTTTGCTGCTGTTCTGTGGCAGAAAGACAATCTCCGTGTTCAGGCGGTGAGCTTGCTTTCCTTCACCCTTGACCCTGGGGTTGCAGGCCATGGTGTTGGGCGTATCCCTGAGTGCAGCTGTCCTGCAGGATTCACTTCCTAGTGCACCGAGATTTCCTAGGTTTCCTCAGAGTAAGCCCCCAGTTGCATCACCACCGACTGTGGTGTGGCTTTGGATGCCTGAGGCTGAGTTGATTCTGGTGGATGTCTGACCTCGCTTAACCAGACTCATCTACTGACTTGCCATTCACACCCAGGCTGTCCAACCTTCATACAGCTGAGCCAAGTTATCTAGATTAGTTGCTTCTTTAATGACATAGTCAACCTGTAAAAATAGGCAGGATAGTATGTAAAGTCATTTAAAGCTTTTCAACTGTCTGCTGAATTACAATCAGCAGACAAATTATACCAAAAGTTACGTGCAAAGGACTCCCTATACTTACCCTGCTCCTGTAAGCCCCTGAATTTTCATATAAAATTTAATAACTATCAGAATAAAAAGCACAAAAGCCAAGTACACTTTAAAAAGAGAGCTAAGACAGTTACAAAGATATGAAAAGCACACAATCCATTAACCTACCAGAACATTTATGAAGTAAAAATATCCCTAACTCAGAACATCTTTCATGATTTTTGACAAACTTGACAAAACGGTTTCTTTAAAAAAAAAAAAAAAAAAAGGCCGGGCACGGTGGCTCATGCCTGTAATCCCAGCACTTTGGGAGGCCGAGGAGGGCGGATCACAAGGTCAGGAGATCGAGACCATCCTGGTAAACACGGTGAAACCCCGTCTCTATTAAAAATACAAAAAATGAGCCGGGTGTGGTGGCGGGCGCCTGTAGTCCCCAGCTACTTGGGAGGCTGAGGCAGGAGAATGGCATGAACCCGGGAGGCGGAGCTTGCAGTGAGCCGAGATCACGCCACTGCACTCTAGCCTGGGCGGCAGAGCAAGACTCCATCTCAAAAAAAAAAAAAAAAATTCCTTGCCCAAGAAGAGTTTAAGTCTAGGTCCTATACAAGAACGTAACAGTGTTTAAAAGAAAAAAAAAAAAAATCCTTACTGATGTTAAAATTGAATTACGGATGCCAAACCATCAAATAAGATACTCAGTCTCTTATTTTTTATCCCACAGGAAAAAATGTACGTTTATAATGAAGACATCAAGCGGATACCTCTCTTGACCATATGATCTAACTTATCACCACCAAAGATGGCACAAACTGACATATGTCTCTTGATGTAAAATACTGAGAAAGAAACATCACTGATGTTGTACTCCTTCCAAAAAAATCTTGAATGAATTGAATTATGAGGAAAATATCAGACAAATATAAACAGAGGCACATTCTGTAAACCAACTAATGTAGACAAACCAAAAATATGAAAGGAAGGGAAGAGGGAAAGGCTCAGGAACTGTTCTAGATATTAAAGCAGATCAAGAAGTAGGACAAGGATAGACAGTCCCTGACTCACAGTGGGTCCAAATGACCTTTTTTTTTTTTTTACTTCACCATGGGTTTATCGGGGTATTAAATGCATTTTAAACTTATGATGGATTTATTGGGATGTCACTCCATCATAAGGGGAGGACCATCTATCTATATGCAAAATGCATGATGATCCTTGACTAGATCTTGAAGGTGGGGGAAATAGGGGGTTCAGAGAGGAGGAATAAGCAATAAAGAATATTTTGAGATAATTGGAGAAATCTGAATGTGGATTGAATGTTAGATAATAGTATTACATCAATGTTAAGTTTCCTGAGTTGACAATTACATAGTAGTTACAGTATTATAGTATTTTGTTCAAGAGATACATAGTGAAGTTTAGGCATGAAGTGTTAAGATGTCTGCAAAGAACCCTCAAATTGTTCAGAAAAACTGTGTGTGCACACACACAGAACAATGAAACATGGGAAATTGTTAACTGGTGAGTCTAGATAAAACGTTTATGGGCCTTCCTACAAGTTTTCTGTAGCTTTATTCTCAAATTTATATATTCAATATTAGTAACACTGATGAAAACATTTCAGAGTAATGACTTCAGACAAATGTCCCAATACCCAAAGATGCTTTACAAATACAGGTTGAGTATCCCTTATCCAAAATGCTTGGGATCTGTAGTTTTAGATTTGGGATTCTTTGAGATTTTGGAATATATGTACATATACAATAAGTAACTTGGGGGTGGGATGCAAGTCTATACACGGAATCCACTTACGCCTTATTATTCACATAGCCTGAAGGTAATTTTATACATTTTCAGTAATTTTGTGCACAAAACAGGTTCTGACTAGATTTTCACTACTGGGATCCATCACAAGGTCAGGCATGGAATTTTCCACTTATGGCATCATGTCAACACTCAAAATGTTTCAGATTGGGAGCATCTGATTAGGGATGCTCCACTCATACTACACCTGCAACCCAAAGCTTCCTTAGCATTCCATTTGAAACCTTCAACAGTTTTCTTTAAATGGAAACTAATTGTAGTCCAGTGGAGGAGGATCAGACTTATATTTGGGTTAAAACAGGGCTAGGGGAAAGGAAAGTGCTCACAAGGAAGGGTCAGAGCAAAATGGTGACTACTGGACAACGCCAGAGCTGTGTTACTCAAAATCTTCTGAATCCTGAAAACACATTTAAGTTCCTTGATGAACCACTAAGGAAATTGATGAGAGGCATCTTTATTTATTTATTTATTTATTTATTTGAGACGGAGTCTCGCTCTGTCGCCCAGGCTGGAGTGCAGTGGCCGGATCTCAGCTCACTGCAAGCTCCGTCTCCCGGGTTCACGCCATTCTCCTGCCTCAGCCTCCCGAGTAGCTGGGACTACAGGCGCCCGCCATCTCGCCCGGCTAGTTTTTTGTATTTTAGTAGAGACGGGGTTTCACTGTGTTCGCCAGGATGGTCTCGATCTCCTGACCTTGTGATCCGCCCATCTCGGCCTCCCAAAGTGCTGGGATTACAGGCTTGAGCCACCGCGCCCGGCCGAGAGGCATCTTTATACACCTCTACTTTTCCAGCAGCATTAAAATGTGTAGCCCAAGTTTAAAACACAGTCACCTGTTCAGCAACTGACATCCTCCTATTCGGATCAACATCTCGGCCCTCTAACTTGGCTTTCACTCTCTTCCACACACTCACTGCATAGGAGTTTCTCTCTTGCACCGCTATGAAGCAACAAAAACATACATAAGTCAAACCGTCATTTCATATAAAAATTTAAGGCATCTTTATTCTAACTAATTACCTTTCCCAGTTTTAGGGTCTCTGACTGCCTTTTTAGGACTACAAGCAACACTCTTGCCAGTTCCTGGAACGGTGCTTGGTGGAGTATCAGCTGATGTGGCAAGATTTTTCTGAATCAGCTTTCTAGCATTCTGTGACATGACATCAGGCTGAGTCTTCTGGCCAGTGTTACTCCGGACTGCTACAGAGAAAGAGTTGGTGGCTCAATTTACGCGTAAACAAAACACGGAGGGGGCAGAGTGGAGCAAGCACGGGATAGGTGGTAGTGTATTTTAATACCCCAAATTAAATAATCAACTATAAATCCTTATCCTTTGACACAGCAATTGTCTTCCTAAAAATATAGCCTAAAAACAGTCAGACATTCAGGTATGAATTTGTACAATTACGTTTACTAGGCTTGTGGCATCAAAAACCATAAATATCAGCTGGGCATGGTGGCTCACGCCTGTAATCCCAGCACTTTGGGAGGCCAAAGTGGGCGGATCAGTTGAGGTCAGAAGTTTGAGACCAGCCTAGCCAACATGGGAAAATCCTGTCTCTATAAAAATACAAAAATTAGCGGGGCATGGTGGCAGGTTCCTGTAATTCTAGCTACTTGGGAGGCTGAGGCAGGAAAATCTCCTGAATCCAGAAGGCGGAAGTTGCAGTGAGCTGAGATTGCGCCACTGCACTCCAGCCTGGGCGACAGAGTGAGACTCATCTCAAAACAAAAACAAAAACAAAACAAACAAAAAACAATAAAATAAAAATAAATAAAATAAAAAATAAAAATAAATTGGCCATTAAGTCATTTTTTAAAAGATTTTAATGACTGAAAAATTATTAACTGGAAAAAGGCAACAAAAATTGCACGTGCATAATCATCCCAACGTGTTCGTGTTATGTGTGCATATGCACAGTGAAGTAAATCAACAAATGCAGAGTGGTTTTTGCCTCTATTTGGAATGAAACTACAAATTTTTCAGTTGTATTAAGTATTTTCCTAAGTTTCTCTAACAGATACATATTTTGAAATCAAAAAATTTTTTAGCCAAGTAGCAGGCACCTGTAATCCAAGCTATTCAGGAAGCTGAGGCAGGAGAATCGCTTAAAACTAGGGGGTGGAGGTTGCAGTGAGCCACAATTGTGCCACTGCACTCTAGCCTGGGCCACAGTGAGTTTTGAGACTCCATCTCCCCCCCAAAAAAAAACACACAATTTTTTTAAAGAAAACTACTCAAATGCAAAGCATTTTTACTCTCTCACAAGTTGTTTCATTTTTTTGAGACAGAGTCTTGTTCTGTCACCCAGGCTGGAGTGTAGTGACGTGATCTTGGCTCACTGCAACCTCTGCTTCCCAGGTTCAAACAATTCTCCTGCCTCAGCCTCCTGAGTAGCTGGGACTGCAAGCATCTGGCATCACACTCAGCTAATTTTTTTTGTATTTTTAGTAGAGACAAGGTTTTACCATGTTGGTCAGGCTGGTCTTGAACACCTGATCGTAGGTGATCCACCTGCCTCAGCCTCCCAAAGTGCTGGGATAACAGGTGTGAGCCACCTCGCCCAGCCTTTTTTTTTTTTTTTTTTTAAATAGCTGTTTATTTATTTATTTATTTTTAAAGAGACAGGGTCTTGAACTCCTGGCCTTAGGCAATCCTCCCACCCTGGCCTTCCAGTAGCCATCATGCCTGGCTCACATGAGTATTTTTAAGGATAAGCAAAAATCTGTTCAGTTTAAGATTATAGAATGACAGGCCTTAAGTGTTTAATATTAGACAGTTATGTATAATTAAACATCTTAGCATCTATGTGTAACATTATTAAGAGATCAAGACTCAGGACTCTTCTCCTACCTGCAGCAAAGGATGGCTGATAAGTGGCAGATGACGTTGGACTCGAACATTCATTTGTTGCATCGGTGACTAAGGGTGATGCAAAACTCACTAAATTATTATAGATACTGAAAGACAAAATAAAATGGCTTATTTATGAAATGTTTTACCTGATAACTACTTATAAAAATATGAACAAAACTGAAAAATTAAATCAAGAGATAAACTTACTATACCAGTAGTTTTGTACTTATGTTTTATAAATTTTGACCAGAAGGTTCTTACCTCTGACTTTGTGTTTTCAGTTCTTTCAAGGTGGGAGTGATTTCCTGGAGCATTTCAACATGTTCTTGACTTCGAACCTGACCCATAGCCTGGACTAATGTAAACAGAACTGTTTGAATGTTGTCTTGCCATGATTTATATTCACCCAAAAACTGCCTAACACTGTTCTCATAGGGAACATCTTCACCATCCGCCAGAGCAGCTTCTTCATCCTAGAATTGATAATGATTAAGAAAAATAGTTTTAGTATCAGTAATTACTCTCAAGACAGTCACCTAGCGATTAAGAAGTAGCAAGTGTTTCAAATATAAGTGTTTAAACTGCTTATTATAGTTTAACTCCATTTTTATAGGAACTTAGTTTCCACCATCAAATAAAAATTCAAAGTAAAAGTAAATTCTAAAATTAAATTATTTACTGTTTGTAATAATGAAATAATAGCCTTTTCTGGAGGCTTAGTTTTCTTACTAACTAGACTACGTACAACACTGGAGGGAAGAGACAACATTTCATTCATTTTGGAGGCGAACTGTATGGGTTTGTTGGTATAGCTAAGAAAAAGATAGGCTGGATATCTGAATTCTCAAACTACGTTCATATCTTGGTTTTATTACAAGTTATATCACAATAAAGGAATCTATTTAAGCCTTAGTTTCTCTGTGTATGAAATTCCAACTAATACTACTGGTTTTAAAAAAATAGTTGATGAAAACACAAGTTAACTCAGTTACAAATAAATTGGAAGATGCGATGAGATAAATTGTTATTTACAAAATGTCACTGTTTTTCCTATAAATAAAACTAGTAAATTTTATAAAAGAGGGACAGTAAATGTGTGTTCATGGTATTAGTCTTACCTTAGCCATAGCTTTCAAGAGATGTTTCACATCTCCAAGCTGTCGGTTATGACCAGTGAGCACAGTCTTTATATTATCAACCAGATTCTGAATTGTTTCACAGACCGTTTCTATCTGCTGCTCTTTCTCTGTCTGAATTGCCCTCTGAGTAGACATATCCTGGGTCAATTGTTTGTGTGCTGACAAAAGCCATTCAGAGCTGCCAATAGGATGTTCAAGACCAGTGTCCTAAATAGAACAAGCATTTGTTTGACTTCGAGTATCAGCTGAAATAATGAGTCCTTTCTTCATTATCATCATCAAAAGATATTAGTAACTCAAGCTGACAAAGAGAACCTCCATTGCTAAGTCATGAATTAATTACCTACAAGTTACTTAACAATAATCTCAATAATCTATGAAAGATAGATGAAGATTTTTACTTTCCTGCATAATCACGCAGGTTATAAATGCTTAAAGTTTAAGACCTGAGAAATACATTCAGAACCACAAAGATGACTGGCAATCCAGGTCCCTAAATTCTAAATAACTCTTCGAGATGAAATGTGAACTTCCTAACATACAACTTTAAGCTTTCTGACCAAATATAAACGTCAAATTTACCAACTTGCTATTTCTGGCCTTCACTAACTTTTCCAGCATTCATCTTTCATAAGCCCTCTTTCTCCCGCTCTATGTTTTCAGTGCATCGGAATCATTTGCTATATACCGTCTTTCTCCTCCATTCTAAACTTTCATAGTATTTTGGTTGTAGCTCTGAGGAGCCTTTACACTTTCTCATTTTTCATATTTTTAAATATATAATACGTTTCTGGGAAGGGGGGTGGCTAAGAAAATAATTTAATCATCACTGTCCCCCCCCCGCCCCCATAACAACCTCTTACATACAGTATATGCTCAACAAATGTAATCTGAATGTATATATTAAATTGATTTTGATAGTATAACGCTAGCCTTAATTTAATCAAATTTCCTTCCACCAAGACTCACCACTCTCTGTAATAAACGAAGCTCTAACTCAGACACTGAACTGTTAAACTGTGATGCAAATGAACACATCTGCTGACATCGCTTGATTAGTTCAAATAACGCCGCATCCAGGTTTAAGGCTTCTGCAGTTCTTGTTCGTAAACTTTCAAAATGAATGATATTGCTGCAGAGAAAAGTGACCTGTGAAGACAGAAAGGGAACCACAAGAGGAGATGGGGGGAAGGTGGGAAAGGGAGGTGACAATTAATAACACGAAAAAATACTACTTCCTCATTTTGAGAATTCAGGACCAGAATTGGTGCTGAAAATGTTTGGGAAATAGACCAAAACCTTATAAAGGCTTTAAAAAAATGTACATTTATATTTACACTGTTAGGTCTGAGATGGCCAAAAGCACTGACAAACAATTAGGTAAATGTATCTTCTACATTACTGTTTTTACATAGAATATTTACTCCACAATAAAGCTGTTATCATATTTAGCTGCAATTTGTGTTACACCCACAATTCAGAAGACACTTCTATCAGAATGTTCCCCTTCTGCTTCTATTCTTACCTAACTTATCTGGCAATATTAAGCTCATCTTAAAGGTATGATTAATATTGTGGTGGTTAGGTTTTTTTTGTTTGTTTTTTGTTTTCTTTGAGACAGGGTCTCCCCCCGTTGCCCAGGCTCAAGTACAGTGGCTTA
This sequence comes from Colobus angolensis palliatus, assembly GCF_000951035.1. Taxonomy (NCBI): domain Eukaryota; kingdom Metazoa; phylum Chordata; class Mammalia; order Primates; family Cercopithecidae; genus Colobus; species Colobus angolensis. The sequence goes on from NW_012116322.1 coordinate 2,285,439, forward strand.
ACTATAGCTCACTGTTGCCTTAGCCTCCTGGGCTCAAGCAGTCCTCCCGCCTTAGTCTCCCAGGTAGCTAGTCTTCCAGCTGGGACTAGAGGTGCGTGCCACCATGCCTAGCCAAAAAAAAAAAATTTTATTGGCCAGGTGTGGTGGCTCACAGCCATAATCCCAGCACTTTGGGAGGCCAAGGCCAGCGGATCACCTGAGGTCAGGAGTTCGAGACCAACCTGGCCAACATGGTGAAACCCCATCTCCACTAAAAATACAAAAAAATTAGCTGGGCATGGTGGCAGGTGCCTGTAATCCCAGCTACTTGGGAGGCTGAGGCAGGAGAATCGCTTGAACTCTGGAGGCAGATGTTTCAGTGAGCCAAGATCACGCCACTACACTCTAGCCTAGGCAACAACAGCAAAACTCCGTCTCAAAAAAAAAAAAAAAAACCATCACACAATGGTGGCAGGTGCCTGTAATCCCAGCTACTTGGGAGGCTGAGGCAGGAGAATTGCTTGAACTCTGGAGGCAGATGTTGCAGTGAGCCAAGATGACACCACTGCACTACAGCCTGGGCAACAAGAGCAAAACTGCGTCTCAAAAAAAAAAAGAAAATAATTTTTTTTGGTAGAAACAGTATCTTGCTATGTTGCCCAGGCTGGTTTTCAACTCCTAGCCTCAAGCCATCCGCCTGCCTCAGACTTCTGAGTAGCTAGAGCTAAAGGGACATACCATGCCCAGCTATGATACATTCTTAAATAGTTCTTAACAGGTATATACTGAAAAATTTATAGACAAAATTATGCACTATTTGAGATTTCTATTAAATATGGATGGAAAGGAGGATTACGGAGTATGGGTGAAATAAGATAGGACTTAAGTTGAGCATTATTAAGCACTGGTGATAGGTAGGAAGTATGAGTATCATGTATTACTCCAATTTTGTACTTAGTTGAAAATGTCCATAACAGTTTTTTGTTTTTTTTTTTGAGACAGAGTCTTGCTTTGTCACCCAGGCTGGAATTCAGTGGCATGATCTTGGATCACTGCAACCTCTGGCTCCCAGGTTCAAGCAATTCTCCTGCCTCAGCCTACTGAGTAGCTGGGACTATGGGCACCCACCATGACGCCCAGCTAATTTTTTTGTATTTTTAGTAGAGATGGGGTTTCACCATACTGGCTGGTCTTGAACTCCTGACCTTGTGATCCGCCCACCTCAGTCTCCCAAAGTGCTGGGACTACAGGTGTAAGCCATGTAAGCCATGGTGCCTGGCCGACAGGGCACAAGGTCTAAAGATGTTTTTACTGTCATGTGGAAAAAATAATATTCAAAGTACCTTTCCAAATCTTTGGATTGCTTTAGTTCTATAAAAGAGAACCAGAGAACCTTAGACAAATATGAATTTAAAACCTCTTTATTTTTCAACAGAGGCTGAATTTATTTAATTAACATTTAAATGGGAGGCAGTAAAGGCCCAGGGAAATAACCTGCTGTAGGTTCAACTTAATTCAACTTAAGGCATGCCCTGAAAGGCCCATCAGTCCCTCCTCCTGGTGCTGTGAACCAAAACGTGGGCTCTCAAGCTCCCCTGGTTGCCCCACATATAATTTCCGGCTACTGATCTAATCCTGTAAGTGAATACAAAGCTGGTGCATGTAAGTCACAATACCTGACTTGCTCTTTGGCTCTCTTTAAGGACAAGATTTCTTCTTTCAGCTATCGTTGCTTCAAAATCTTGTAGCACAGGGGCCAATGCAGGGTTGGCACCACCTGCCCACTTGAGTCGCTGTTCAATACTTGCTTCAAGTGCTGCTAGCTTCTCCTATAAAAGCCAGCAGAATCTTGGTGAATGTATATGACATTCTCTACTTCCTATCTGTGGAGTATTTTATATAACACAATAAAGATTCAAAAGAACCAGGATGGACATATGTAATTTAGAAAACAAAGCTTTAACAATCACCTTTTAGAATTAACCTTGATTTCCCTTTGAACATTTAAGGCCAAACATGTATGGAGAGAGAGGCAACAACTGGCTTTCAGTTTATTATCTTAAAATGTACAGAAGGAAGTTTCATTTTCATTTGAAAATAAAATGATCTTTAAAAAACAAAAAATCTGCTACACCAAACTCCTTTTTTTTTTCTTTTGAGACGGAGTCTCACTCTTGTCACCCAGGCTGGAGTGCAGTGGTACAGTCTCAGCTCACTACAACCTTTGCCACCTGGGTTCAAGCGATTCTCCTGCCTCAGCCTCCCGAGTAGCTGGGA
>NW_012116322.1:2292229-2292713 GCF_000951035.1 Colobus angolensis palliatus
AAAAAAATAAGTAGAAGGATTATGTATACAGCTTTCAATATCCAGGCAATATAATAGTTCAGAAAAATATTCTGCTGCCTTAGGCATCCCAAAATTGCATTATCTATACAACATAAGAAATGCCCATGCTTCTTAGCTACTACTATTAAACAAAATAGAACTACTTACATACATTTCACAAAACAAATTCAGTATTCAAAGTTTTTCTAATCACCAGTTTCCTTAATGTATGAAGGCACAGTAATTATCAAGTTCATTAAAAACCTGAGATATTTAGTATGTTTCTACTCCTGGTTCAAACTATACCTGTTACTGTAAGACTCAGTTACCTTGGAGGGTAAGAAATAAAAAATAGAGGCCGGGCACGTTGGCTCATGCCTGCAATTCCATTACTTTGGGAGGCCAAATGGGCAGATCACCTGAGGTCAGGAGTTCGAGACCAGCCTGGCCAACATGGTGAAACACTGTATCTACCTAAAATTAG
>NW_012116322.1:2292805-2297748 GCF_000951035.1 Colobus angolensis palliatus
TATATATATGTATAAATTAAAAGCAAAAGTGAAAAAAATTATGCTCTTCTGGCTTACAAACCAAGGACACATACAACAACAGAGCACTAACAATCGTAGCGTTGATTATTTCTAAAAGGAAGATGCCCTGGAAGGAAGACCTGGCAAAACACACCTGAACTGTTGCAATAGAAGTTTCAATTTGGCTCAGGGTATGCAGTTTCTTTTTCATGCTGGTTAGGATAGCAGACCGTGGGGGAGGTGTGACTGTCATGGCTTGTGGTCTATTGATAAGTAGATCTTCATGTTGCCACTGTTCAAAGAAAAAGAAATGTAATAAAATCATCAGGAAAAAAGCATTTAGATAAATAAGGAAAGGGAGGTGCAACCTAGGACTGGTGGAAGAGAAAAAATCCCAGGTGCAGCCAATGGGAGGTAAGCAGGGAGAAGTAACAGAAAAGACACACTGAAAAAAAATCACATCCAGGTGAAAGTCTTCTTGAGGTGGAACATGGCTAATAAATTTCTTGGACCACTCACATGCAACATTTAAATAGTAATTCTGAAGATGTTAACTACAGTTAAGGAAATCAGAGCTTAAGGAAGTTAAGTACAAGTTTATATACCTAAGTCTGATTTGAATACAAATCCATCTCACCCCAAAGCCTGTGCTGTCATACATCATACATCTCCTAAGTAATTAAGGCCAAAACTAGGCTTCTAAAAACCATTTCCAAAATAAAGACAGACTTATTCCCAAAGCTGTTTATCACATGAGTAGGGCATCAAGGAAAATAAACTACTTTAGAAACAAATACGGGAAGCATACCTACATATGAATGAATTCAACATTAAAAACTATATTTATGCCAGGCACGGTGGCTTGCACCTGTAATCTCAACACTTTGGGAGCCCAAGGCGGGTGGATCACCTGAGGTCGGGAGTTTGAGACCAGCCTGACCAACATGGAGAAACCCCACCTCTACTAAAAATACAAAATTAGCCAGGCGTGGTGGTGCGTGCCTGTAATCCCAGCTACTCAGGAGGCTGAGGCGGGAGCATTGCTTGAACCCAGGAGGTGGAGGCTGCGATGAGCCAAAATCGCACCATTGCACTCCGGTCTGGGCAACAAGAGCAAAACTCTGCCTCAAAAAACAAACAAAAAAAAGCAATATTTAATACAGATCATGCTTATCACACAGCCCTGATGGAAAGAAATTCTAAGGACATAAACCATAAAGGATAAATGATCTCAACTATACAGAAGAGAAACAAAGTATCATTGGGAAGAAACTGCCAAAATGCAATGGTGTGAAGTTTTAAAAAATTTTCTGTGTATTGTTTTATATTAATTTCCCCCGTTTTTCAAGTTTCCTACCTTGAGGAAAAACACATTATAATGAAAAACACTTACCTGAAACATGGCAATATGCAGCTGCACTCGCTGCAGGCTTGTCTTACAAGAAGAAATACTGGTTTCCAGCCTTCGCACCAAGTCATGCTTCTTCCAGGCAGTGTCATAAGAACTTGCTAACACGGTTGCCCTGTTCATAACCAACTGAGAGAATTTCCCAATCTGGATGTTATGTTCCACTGCTTTCTTACAGAGATCATCAACAGAAACTTTGCTTTCGGCACCAAAGTCCTTTGCCTCTACTTGAGCAATGATGTCTACACCCAGAGCACTGATAAAACTGCACAGTGTGAGTCCGAGGGCTTGGTTGGGTAGTCCTATCAAGAGCTGCCTCACAAAGTCAGCTGTGAATGCCTTGATAGGTTTGGCCATTTGGTCTTCACTGAAACAAGAGTTTCTAAAAAGGGTTTTCACATTGACAATCTGTACAGGCCCATTCACAGTATTCTGATCTTCAAGTGAACTTGATCCTACAAAAAGGAAAAATTTCTTATAAAGTATTTCATGAAAAAAATCAGGTAATATGCCATTTATTTATAGTATTTAAGGTGTCATGAATGTATAATTAAATTAAGCCTACTCTACCCTGCCCCCTTCCATAGTGCTACATAGCTAAAGCTAGCATGTTTACAGTTAGAATATTACCTGACAATGTTTTAGAAAAGGTACCACAGAGCCTGAAGAACTCCTTAATCGTCTGTAGTCTTTTTAGAAAGAAAATCTCTTCTAGCACCTGCCGGTGATTATCATCATCAAAAAAATTAACTTGAGTACTCCTGGCTTCCCTTATGATGTCAATCTTTCGCCAAGCTATAGGAATTTCCATCTTGTTCAACTATGTAAATGAAAGAAAACAAAGTTCATTTCTCCACTCTTCACACAACTGAACAACTACTTTATGGCACTTGCATTATTTTTAAATCCAAGTCCACATTTACCTTTTCAACTAATAAGCCGAAAGCAGTTTCAACTTGAGCAAACATGCCATCGAATGCTACCAAAAGCATCTGGCCAGCTGACATTTTGGGTGTTTCTTCAACTGAACCATTTCTTGGTTGGATTAATTCACCATACTGAGCATGTAGTAGTCTACAGGAAAACAAAGGGAGTCAAAACCTTCGCTGAAAAGTAATGCCTTTGGTAGGAACATAAAAAGTCAGTACATCTCACAGCTACATGCGAACTCTAGAAAGCCTTCTGGCATTAAGAAGAAGTGTTATTAGGTCGGGTGCAGTGGCTCACGCCTGTAATCCCAGCACTTTGGGAGGCCTAGGTGGCCGGAACACCTGAGATCAGGAGTTCGAGACCAGCCTGGCCAACGTGGAGAAATCCCGTCTCTACTAAAAATACAAAAAAATCAGCTGGGTGTGGTGGTGGGCACCTGTAATCCCAGCTACTTGGGAGGCTGAGGCAGGAGAATCACTTCAACCTAGGAGGTGAAGGTTGCTGTGAGCCAAGATCACGCCATTACACTCCAGTCTGGGCAACAAGAGCGAAACTCCATCTCAAAAAAACACGAGTGTTATGATGGTAAAATGGTATTTCATGTCAACCACAATAGGATTTCAATGATTCCAATTCATTATTAACAACTGCTATGTGATTAAATTTTATGCAAACTTGAGTGATTAGTCTCACTTTTACACACAAAATATGAAATAATGTAAAATCCCATATTGAAAACGGCAGAAATCACACCATTCTAAAGCTGGCGGACCTAGTAAATTGCCAGCTATGTTCACAATACTACTGTAAGATACGATACAACAAACTATACTTGCTGTTTTGGGTATGCTTGGTTTTTATGCACATTTTGAATGTAAGGTCTTCAGAAATTCACCCCTCACATTGTCATTAAGACTTATATAGTGCTTAAGTATCCAGGCACTATTTCTTACACACACACACACACACACACACACACACACACAGAGAAATCATTCCAAATGGCTGGAACTATTAAGAATCTTTAAGAGAATTAAAAATGTTAAGCTGCCAGATAAATTTCTAACGGGAAAATTGCTGTAAGATGGTATGAGATAGGCCGGGCGCGGTGGCTCAAGCCTGTAATCCCAGCACTTTGGGAGGCCGAGACGGGCGGATCACAAGGTCACGAGATCAAGACCATCCTGGCTAACACGGTGAAACACCGTCTCTACTAAAAAATACAAAAAACTAGCCGGGCGAGGTGACGGGTGCCTGTAGTCCCAGCTACTCTGGGGGCTGAGGCAGGAGAAAGGCGTAAACCCGGGAGGCGGAGCTTGCAGTGAGCTGAGATCCGGCCACTGCACTCCAGCCTGGGCCACAGAGTGAGACTCAGAGCGAGACTCCGTCTCAAAAAAAAAAAAAAAAGATGGTATGAGATTTTCCTTGAGATAATCAAAAAAAAACTTCTCTGAAACAAGGCACAGACAGGCTGCCATAGATCCAGGCACAAAGCTTGCTACCCAAAGTACACATTTAGGTAAACATTCCTCTGTAAGAGGATAAGGCGAATCCAGATAGGATATTAAGAGAGAGAAAATGAAGTCTGAAATTCAGTGCAAAACAAAGATGTAAAGATCTAGCATTTAACTTTTTAAATACTGCTAAAAATTATATGATAAAGCTGTTCTATAAATAATCTAAATCGCTACTTAGCTAATATTTGTTTATGCTATTAATGATTATACTTTTTCTAGCTGGGCAAGGTGGCGTATGCCTACAGTCCCAGCTACTCAGGAGGCTGAGACAGGAGAATCTCTTGAACCCAGGAAGTGGAAGCTGCAGTGAGCTGAGATCGCACTAGTGCACTCCAGCCTAGCGACACAGCGAGACTCCATCTCAAAAAATATATATATACATATGTATATGAATATATATGTATATATTTCTTATTCTATGAATATAACCACTCCAAAGAAACATGAGAAATAGGAAATTTCTGAAGGCAGGATAATTAACATTAAGGAATTACTGCTACTTTTTTCGTGAAATAATGACACCACAGTCAAGAAAAATAAGATTTTATATATACATATACACACACACACACACACACACACATACATACACATACATATATATACTTCTTGCATTATTAATATTTAAGAATGAAAAAATATTTGCTTCAAAATAACTAGGATAGTAAATTTAAACCAGACTAACCCAGTGCAGATAATTACCAAAGGTGGTGACATGGGGTTCATTAGAAATCTATTCTCTCTACTTTCTTGTATCTTTGAAATTTCCCATGGGAGGAAACGGTGCTACAATTCATTTCTGCTCTCTCAATTATACTTCTTTTGTGAATCAGACATTGGAATGCCAAAGAAAAGAGGCCCTGAATCACTAGGGACAAAGGAGCTTAGGGCTTAGCTCTGAGTACAATGCATATCTGGAGGAACTGCCCAAACTCTACAGATTCCAAAGTCAGATTGCTTTTCTGGACTGAGACGAAAAATACTATATTCAATTAGCTAAAACAAACTTATAATATTTAAACTGATTTAAAAGTATTCACCTGAAATGAGGTGTATACTCGAGGTCAGGAGATCGAGACCATCCTGGC
>NW_012116322.1:2299135-2332917 GCF_000951035.1 Colobus angolensis palliatus
GACAGAGCGAGACTCCGTCTCAAAAAAAAAAAAAAATTTTCTTTTTAAATTGTTTTGTAGTCATGTGAAATTTTTCAGGAACTATTTCAAATGACTTTAAAAAGTTATATAATTAAACATTCCTAGGATAATGTACCTTAAGAACAAAAAGAACTACCCTAAAGTCTGTTATACAATGTTACTAATTTTTAGGAATCATATTTCCGATAGTGATATTAGTATTGTTATTCTCTTTTCTATTTCCCTTCAAGAAAAAGTTCCCTTCAAAAAAAAGTCCTATCAAGGTATAATTTGCACATAATAAACTGCACGTTTAAAACATAATTTGGTATACTTTGGTACTTGCATACACTCATGAAACTGTCACCACAATCAAGAAAATCAGCATACCGATTACCCTACAAGTTTCCTCCTGACTCTTCTTAATCTCTCTCACTCATACTTCTCCATACCACCTCCTCCATTTCCAGGTAAACACTGATCTGCTTTTTATCCTATTATACACTCTCCATTTATAGGGGTAGAAATGTCTAGCTTTCTTTACTCAGCATAATTATTCTGAGAGTCATACATGTGGCTGTATGTATCAATGGGTCATTCACTTTAATTGCTAAGAAGTATTCCATTATGTGGATGTACCATATTTTATTTGTCCGTTTGCTTATTGATGAACTTTTGATTCTAGTTTTTGACTACTACAAATAAAGTTGCTATAAAAATTCAAAAAAACAAAGAGCAACTGTAACCAAGTTACAGCTACAAACCTCACAATTATCTTTCCTTTAAATGACTGGCTGAGCAACAAAAGTGGAAGTCAAATTGTTTTCCTGGATTAAAAAGATGAGAAAGACAATATTCAGTATCTAAAACAAACTAATATTTAAAATAAAAGTGCTCACCTGAAGTGAGGTATACACTCCATTGGCTAAGTGAACTGTCTCAGACGCTTCCATGGGGTTCGGGATGTCTAAGTCCTGTGGCACCAGGTGGCACTGCTTCAGTAACTGAACCAAGCAGGTGACGTTTCCGCTCATACTGCAGAGTTCCTCCAAGAACCAGGCTCCATCCCGAGAAGTCAGATCAACCAGCTGTTCTCCAGCACTTGACGCTGCACCCTCCATCATCAGGTTACGCCTACAAGAGATAAATATCTGTACAGTGAAACTTAAATGTATACACAAAACAAGGTAATTGGCCGGGTCAAGGCCATGCCTGTAATTCCAGCATTTTGGGAGGCCGAGGTGGGTAGATGACTTCAGGTCAGGAGTTTGAGACCAGCCTGACCAACATGGCAAAATCCCATCTCTACCAAAAAAATACAGGTGGCACACACCTGTAGTCCCAGCTATGCAGGAGGCTGAGGTTGCAGTGAGCCAAGATCGTGTCACTGCACTCCAGCCTCGGCGTCAAGAGTGAGACCCTGTCTCAAAAAACAAAACAACCAAGATAACTAAAATCTGAAAAGCAAGCAAGCAGCTATAACACTGGGCAAGACTAACGAAAGCAAAAGAACATTTTAGGTTTGGGATTAAAAATAAGACACAGGAAATGGTCCAATATGAAGTTGGCTAACTCACCTTGTAAGGGTACAAAGGGCAGAAATAATAACACTTGCTAGACTCAAAGATCCTTCTTCTCCATTCTCATGAAGGAAAACTTTAATGCAACGTTCAATTTCTTTCAACTGATCTTCACAAACTGGCACAGTGACAGCTTCCTGTTTTAAGCGTTCCACTTGTCTAATAAGTCTGCTGTTGATGTCTGCTGCATACCGCTGCAGGGTCATTTCAGTGGCAGTGATGAACTGACACACTGTTGGGGGTGGCTGGGGAGCATACTGCATTTCATATCTATAAACATAAGAAAGAGGTGCCTGTTTATAACACAACCACCCCCAACATACAAAAGAATATTGTATTTAATCTTCAAACACACCTTGAAAAGTAGAAATCATTATTTACATTTTACAGATGCTTAAGCAATTTCCTAAGAGGACTTGTTGATGACTGTGACAGAATCATCATTTGAGTCCAGGCACTATGGCTCATACCCCTGTAATCCTAGCACTTTGGGAGGCTAAGGCAGAAGGATCGCTAGAGGTCAGGAGTTCGAGACCAGCCTGGGCAACATGGCGAAACTCTATCTCTACAAAAAAATATAAAAATTTTTCAGGCATGGTGACGGACGCCCATGGTCCCAGCTACTTGGGAGGCTGAAGTGGGAGGATCACCTGAGCCCAGGGAGGTCGAGGCTGTAGAATACAACTTTGCTTCCACTCCCAATAAGAAATAAAACTGGCTGGGCACAGTGGCTCACACCTGTAATCCCAGAACTTTGAGAGGCCCAAGCGGGCAGATCACGTGGTCAGGAGTTCAAGACCAGCCTGGACAATTCAGTGAAACCCCATCTGTACCAAAAAGACAAAAATTAGCCGGGCGTGGTGGTGGTGTAGTCCCAGCTACTTGGGAGGCTGAGGCAGGAATCGCTTGAACCTGGGAGACAGAGGTTGCAGTGAGCCAAGATCATGCCACTACACTCCAGCCTGGGTGACAGAATGAGACTCCGTCTCAAGAAAAAAAGGAAAGAAAGAAAGAAAATTAAGCACTATCAACTTACTTCCTGTAGAGCTCTTGACAACGCTCTACTGTGGTGTTACAGATGAGCTCTTCCATCCAGGTCTTCCACTGTTCAATTCGATGCTTCTGAAATATGGCCTTTGGATACTGCAGAGCCACGGTTGCATAGTGATGCAGTTGTTCCAGACAGCCACGGAGCACAGAGCGCCTCTGCTGCAGGAGAGCACCAACCTCCCCCTCCAGCTGCTCACACTGGCTGATCAAGTGGGCCTGGCCAGCATTCTGCAGAAAGGCTGTTGCTGGCACGTAACTTGGAGGACCTTTTGGTAAAAGACAGTATTAATCACAGTAAAACAGTGTCAAGTCAGCTGTCACTAAAAGCGAGCACAAACCAGGACCCCACACAAAAACACGACTATAAAACTCATAGTTTCACATATGAATCTATAATAAGTCAACCCATACCAAGGTCCATTTGTGTGCTTATCTCTTGAAGCAAGCTTGCAAGCTGTGTTGCTTCTAAATTATTGAATGCAGCCTGATAATGTGTTATCCATTGTTCAAATTCATTCAGCTTCACCTGGATTGCTTCCTGAACAGCTCTTTGCTGAGTCTGTAGTTGGGTGTGTTCAGAATACCTAATCAGGGGGACACAAACAAAATCAAAAGATTTTTTTCTTCCACATACTTTCCTACCCTGGAATGTGCTCATACATGGACTGTCCGGTATGCTCCTTGTCCATCTTGAGGGCCCCCTTCAAAGGTCCCTTACTTCTCTGTTTTTCCTGACCCTGTGATTCTCTCAACTATGCTCACGACATTTTAATTAAAACTACCACATCTGCCAAGTTTTGGGTTCCCTGAAGGTTAGAAACTGATGCTTGACAGATCTTTGTAATCTGAGAGCCTCATGCAATGCTTAACACTTTCATATTCAACTACCCTTTACTGAACACCTGCTGTGTATAAGATTCTTTCAGTTAACCATCCTATTTAATACTTAACTCAGTGAGGTAGATGAAGTAGTTGCCATTGTACAAATGAGTAAGGACTCAGATACAATAATGGTAATAAGAAAACCAAAACCCAGATTTTCTGATTCCAAGTTTTGTGTTCTAACCACTACACCCACCTATCTCCCATAATTAGTCATTCAAACAGTTAAGTTAAATAAAATCAAAGTGGAAAATTTCAGTGAATTTTTGTTTACTAACACTTTGAAGTTGCAGTCACTGAGACAGCTTTTATCATTTACGTGAGTTGTTAGAGTAATTCTAATCTCTACTGATAACGTTTATATAAATATGAAAATTCTAATTAATGGCACATATTTAGAAGAATTCAACACTGTTTTAAACCTGTGTTGCAGAGTGTGAGAAGGATGATCCACCCCTTCAGCTCCTTCTAGAAACTCTATTTCCTCCAGTAGTTTGCCCTGTAGTTTTTCCACATCTGTCAGTTGCTCCTGCAAGCTTAGGTATTCATCTAAGCTACTGTCCAACTTGGGAAGCACAATCAGCATCTCATCTCTATTCTTAAACCAGTTCACCTGTAAAAAGATATTACAATTAGGAAGATTCTTACAGGGCCTATTGTGAGACATGACAGCGTCAGAAGAACAAACCTCTACAAAACCCCAAAGGGCTGATGCATTGCCTCCACTGTACAAAGACAACTAACGTGTTCAAGTTTACACAGGCGTAAACTAACAGGCTCAATCTCATAATACCATGTATTAATAGTTGCCAGTGTCACCCAGAACAAGATTGGCATCCCTGGCTACCAGATGGGGAAGGGAAGCTATCTAATTAAAGAACATTTACAGTCATCACTGGTAAACATCATTTCAATAATCAAGAAATATAATTTTTTCAAATCATGAACCCACCTCTTAGGAGTGTGGAATGTAACTGTGCATGTTTGTGTGGAACAATTACCTAATAAAAAGATAACATCAAATTGCCACATTTAACTGCCATTTCAACAGTATACATTAGTCTTGCCAAAAAATTAGAGAAACAATTTGACTCAACATTTTGATGAGCATGTTTACTCTATTAATAAAAAGAAGACAAGGACTTATTCTGTCACTGGGCTTCACCTTAATCTCAGCTACTCTGGAAGAAAACAGGCTGCGGGTGATCTCTCGCTCCATCTCTCTCTTGCTCTGCTTGCTCTCGGCCTGCTGGCCGCCTCCACCATAGACAGCACCAGCAAACCCGGCCTCGCCTCCTGCCGTCCAGTCCACCAGAGGGTCGTACACAAAGGCCTCCAGCAGCGTCAGCAGGGTTTCTCTGCCACGCCGCATAATGTGTAAAACCTGTTTTCAGGAGAGTTTTTAAAACAAAGTCTGCCACAAGTTTCATCACTAAAGTGTGTTTTTTATTCCACAGGTTTTGCTTATTTAACAAGTACACTAAAAGGGAGAAGAGAAAACAGCATACCTGCTCACATGAAAGCCTAAATACACCTTCTACTCCAGTTACACCCAGTGCTGTTTCAATGTTTTGTGTCATTCGAAAAGGTACTTTCTCAGGAACTCTAAGGCTTTTACCTTGAAAAGACAAATCATTATATTTTTGCCCTTTCACCAAAAAACATTTGGCCCTCATAAATGTGAAGTTTACTTTTATTTTACCTTTTTCAAAGCAAACATTGTAATCTATGTGAACAACTTCTCCAGTTGTCATATCTATGAGAACGTTATCCAGATGTCTGTCTCCAAGGCCAATTATGTATCCAACCATAGACATGACTGCAGTAGATCTTGCATAAGACTAAAGGAAAGGAAATGGGGACAGCAAGAGAAACATCATTAAGAAATTCCCCTTCAACATGGACGTGAAACTATAAAATTCACAGAGCACCATAAACCTACTCCTTATTTTAAAATAAATCAGCAAATAAAAAACATTCCTCAAGGCTGCTGTATGTGGTCATGCAGGCATACAACACTGTAGACCTGATTGGTCCTAATCAGCTATCAGGATGCTGAATTTAAAAAAAACACAAACAAACAAAAAAGCTTTTCTTCAGCCTTTCTAGTTTGTCTCTTTCTCAATTTTTTATTCTTTTTTTTTTTTTTAAAAAAAAAAAAAGACAGAGTTTCACTCTTGCCGCCCAGGCTGAAGTGCAACGGCACAATCTCGGCTCACTGCAACCTCCAACTCCTGGGTTCAAGTGATTCTCCTGCCTCAGCCTTCCGAGTAGCTGGGATTACAGGCACCCGCCACCATGCCTGGCTAATTTTTTTTTTTTTGTATTTTTAGTTGAAACAGGCTTCCGCCATGTTGGGCAGGCGGGTCTCGAACTCTTGACCTCAGGTGATCCACCCATCTCGGCCTCCAAAAGTGCTGGGATTACAGATGTGAGCCACCATGCCCAGCCCTCTTTTTTTAAACTTAAATATTGATTAAAAAAATTTTTTTTCCTTCCAACTTTTTATTTTAGGTTTAGAGGGACATGTGTAGGTCTTTACATGGGTAAACTGCATGTCACTGGGGTTTGGTGTACACATTATTCTGTCACCCAGGTAGTGACCCAACAGGTATTTTTTCCTACCTCACCTTCCTACTGCCCTCCACCCTCAAATAGGCCCCAGTGTATGTTGTTTCTTTCTTTGTGTCCATGTATGTTCAATGTTTAACTCCCACTTATAAGTGAAAACATGCGGTATTCGGTTTTCTGTTCCTGTGTTAATTCACTTAGGATCTCCTTTTCATTTCATCCATAACTCTTTCCCCATCCTGCCCTAGGACACAGTCATGTTCATGCCTTTGTAACTGTAATATTAAACTCAAATATAGGTCTGAAACTACCAAGTCTGAAGGGACAGAGGAAGAAAGGGAAGGAGGACAAACAAGATAGGTAAGAAGGTAGCAGGCAAAAGAAATACTACTGAGTATAGTCTAAAACAAAGCACATACCTGTGTAACTCTCCACCATTCATCAGGTGTTGTGCAAGATGACCAGAGCTCTTTGGCAAGGAGATTCGGGGGTGTGGCCTCCATTAACTCTTCCAATACAGCCTTCATTACATGAAGAGGCCAATCCCGACGGGATACATCCAGGCTAAGCCCAACTGTTTTCAAAGCAGGGCCAATTTTACTGTAATAAAGTTCACTAGGACGGGGTACAATTCCAGGATTCTGAGGAGTTTGGTAGGAATCTTGGGCCTTAAGAAAAAACACATTTTTAAAAAAAGAAAAGATCAATTTTATATAAGGAAAAAGAGTGCCTTTTATATGTAAAGCAGAATTTTTAAAAATGATTTTTTCAGTAGCATTCTCTCATTACTCAGCTAAATTTCATGTATTAATACAAAATAGCTAATTCTTCTGGACTACGGACCTTTCTTATAATATACACCTTTTAATTAGGCCCATTCACTTTATTGAAAAATCGGTCTACTGTTTAATTTTCTTGAGGTTCAATTCGAAACTAAACACTCAAGTTACTTTCTTCTTTATAATACAGAATTCAGTTTTACAATTATAGTTCATAATTTATGCACATACTTCATTCTTCACATGACTTAATCAGTAATATAAAATTAACAACAGAAATTCAAAAACACATTACATGAGAATTTAGATAGCCCTTCTCTAATTACTATTTCGAAATTATCCTTCAATAACAGTTCTGCGCCTAGGTTTAAAACTTGACTCCTTTTAAACTCTTGCTCTTTTCCCCTACCTACCCTAATCAGAAGCATTTTCTTTAGCTAGATGTGGGATCCTGAAGATAAGACTGTATAAAATTTATCTCAGTATTCTAAGAGCTTAGTACTGTTCCTAGCATAGATTAAGCACTCAGATACATGGCTAAAATATATTCTAAATTAAACTCCTAGTCTAAATCAAAGCAGAAAATTCACAGATACAAAATAGGATGCCATGGTGATTAATTTCAAATTTAAAGTTGCTTCTTATTTACAAATATAAAAGAACCTGGGTTTTAAAGTATTTACAAATTTAATTTAAAAGAATGGTAAATCCAATAAAAACATTAAGCTGTAAATTATCAAGTTACTGAGTCATGAACAATCACACATTCCCCTTCTCCAAATCTGTCTCAAGTTAAGATAAACCCAATGCCATCATTTTTTTTTTTTTTTTTTTTTGAGACGGAGTCTGACTCTGTCACCCAGGCTGGAGTGCAGTGGCCAGATCTCAGCTCACTGCAAGCTCCGCCTCCCGGGTTTACGCCATTCTCCCGCCTCAGCCTCCCAAGTAGCTGGGACTACAGGCGCCTGCCACCTCGCCTGGCTAGATTTTTGTATTTTTTCAGTAGATACGGGGTTTCACCGTGTTAGCCAGGATGGTCTTGATCTCCTGACCTCGTGATCCGCCCGTCTCAGCCTCCCAAAGTGCTGGGATTACAGGCTTGAGCCACCGCGCCCGGCCTATGCCATCATTTTTGCCTCTTATATAACTATTTTTGGCTGGGTGTGGTGGCTCATGCCTATAATCCCTGCACTTAAGGAGGCTGAGGTGGGAGGAATACTTGAGCCCAGGAGTTCAAGGCGGCAATGAGCTATGATCATACCACTGCATTCTAGCCTGGACAACAAAGTAAGACCCTGTCCCTTTAAAAAACAAAACAAAACAAAAAAGCAAACAATTTTATTTTTATAAAAGGTACCTCAAGGCCAGAGGCGGTGGCTCATGCCTGTAATCCCAGCATTTTGGGAGGCCAAGGCAGGTGAATCACTTGAGGCCAGGAGTTCAAGACCAACCTGGACAACATGGCAAAATTCCATCTCTACTAAAAATACAAAAATTACCCAGTTGTGGTTGTGTACCCTCCATAGTTCCAGCTACTTGGGGGCCTGTGGCAGAAGAATTGCTTGAACCTGGGAGGCACAGGTTGCAGTGACCCAAAACCACACCACTGCACTCCAGCCTGGGCAACAGAGCAAGACTGCGTCTCAAAAAAAAGTACCTCAAAAATACTTTCCTAGGGACCCCAAGTCTTTTCCTTCTTTAACCGCTTATAAACATGCAAAAATGGTCTAGTAAGCCTAAAAGCATTTCACACAATAACAGAGAATAGACTAATACACTGCGTTGATGATTTAATCAACCTTTTGTGCTTGTAAGGCAGCTTCCCGTTGTTGCCATCGTTTGTAAAGACCAAACAAGGGTGTGGCTCCATCTACCCACTGGATTAGTCCCGATCTTGTTCCTAGTGGTGTTACAGAATAGTGTCGAGCATGGAACCGGGGTGTTTCTTGGCGATTAATTGTAGCAAACATGGTATTCACAATAGATAGGAATTGCATTATTCTCTCATCCAGATGTAAATCCTCCAGTCCTATGAAAACAAAATTAAAATAGCTAGGATAGGTGATTAAACAGGGTTGGGAGCATACCACTCCTCTTTTTCAACTAGCAATGGCAGTCAAAAACTGACAGTCCATGAGGCACACTGAGAGCATTAAATAATTCTATTTTGGGACAAGATATTGGCAGTAGATATTAGCATTACTAGCTATACCTCACTTGTCCTGCTTGTACAAGTTCATACACAAAGTGGGGGGGGTGGAAAATCTTTCTGCACAGCATCCAACCACTACCCTTCAAAAGCACATAAGACATAGGGCACTGCAGGCTAATAATAACATACAGAAATTCACCTGAAATAATCTCCTACCATATACACCCACACTCACACAAAGCATTAGTAAAACTAATACTCTTCTGAAAAATGGAGTAAGTCTTAAATCCTACCTTTGAAAAGATAAGGATAGCTCTTCCCGTCTGATCCAAGAAAGAGAAGTTTCTTTGGCTTGGTTTTAGTCGGTAAGATTGTGATGGTTCCGCCCACACTATGGATTGTGACAGTGTCTCTGGCTGAGACTTCCCCAGGAAGAGCAATTTCAGTGTTAGTCATGGCAGCCAACCATGGACTGATTTCTTCAAGACGCAAGATGTAACTTGCACGTTTCTGTGCTCTCTGTTGCAAACTTAGCATTATCTATATTCATAAGATGGGAGAAACAAATTTACATTAGATTAGAACACTTATTTTCTTCCACATTCAATCTGGCATAAAAGTAAATTTTAGGCCAGGGGTGGCAGCTCATGCCTGTAATCCCAGAACTTTGGGAGGCTGAGGTAGGCAGATCACTTGAGTTCAGGGGTTCAAGACCAGCCTGGGCAACATGGAAAAACCCCATCTCCACAAAGAATATAAAAATTAGTCAGGCACAGTGGCTTATGCCTGTAGTCCCAGATACTTGGGAAGCTAGGGCAGGAGAAGAGGATCACTTGAGCCCAGGAGGCAGAGGTTGCAGAGACCCGAGATTACGCCACTGCACTCCAGCCTGAGTGACAGAGGCAGACCCTATCTCAAAAACAACAAAAGTAAATTTTAAAATCCATACAACTATCTGTTGTTGTAATTTCTATATTTAACTCAGTGCTGGGATCTGGGCAATCCTGGATAGGTTAACACCGGTGGCTGATGTGTACTATAAGATTCTTACTTTGTTAAGACTCTTTCTTTTCCTCTGTCCAAACAAGCAGTGAAATCACAGGAAATAGAAGGAAAATGCTGCTGTGGTCATCACCCAATTTGGGGCTTTTAGCAAACTATTAATAATTCCCCAGTGTTGAGCTATGTATGCGCAACACCAAAACAATCCAGTCCTTGCAATAGGTACAGCTAGCAGTCAGCTGTCAGGTAGACAAACCTTTAAAAAGTCATCTGCAAAGTTATTAACATCAGATTACAAGAAAAAATGAGGCTCAATATACTCTTATCAAACTGGAGGAGAGGAAAATCTGGTGAATTTCTAAGAAACTTAACAAAACTGAAGAAAAGGCAAAAACAAGAAAGAACATTTTTAAAAGAGAAGTAACCACCATTTAGGTCTGACCATTTGAGGTTTGCAGAAAACCCCCAAAATACTTTCTAATAATCACAGGGAACGAACTGTATGTACAGGTGTGTTGTTACATGCAGCAAACTCAATAATATGCACCCAAATTAACAAATTCTGGACTCCGCTTCCATGTGAAAAAATGTAAAGCAATCTTTAGCAAGCTCTGTTCATAAAAAGAAAAAAACCAACTGGAAACACCCCAAGTGCTCAATGACAAAAGAATACACTGTGGTATTTTCACATAACAGATCATTGTTTAGCTACACAAACACACACAAAAAAATCACTGAATTATTTTAAAACTTAATAGCGATCCAATATGGTAGTAAAAAATGTAGACATGTACATACAATACGATCTCACTCGTAGAAGTTCAAAAACGGGCAGAAACTAAACAATGTCATTTAGAAATGCATCTATAAACAAAAACTATTTTTTTAAAAAGTAGATAGGGATTAATTAAAACTCAGAAAACTGGTTATGGGTGGGGAGATATAATTAGGGAGAGAAGTAGGACTTCTATAAAGTTTAATTTCTTTAGTTAATTCCTTTTTTTTGAGCTGTACTATATCTAAAAGAGAGACACAGGTATTCTTAATTTTTAAAATTATTCTTTAAAATGTACAAAATCATTTAAAATTTTTCTGTGATTTATTATACACACACACACACACACACACACACACACGTGCACGCACACACAGGGTTTACAGGGTTTCCTCCTATATCCTCTTCTGATTTTCTAACTTGATTTACTGAAAGAGAAACAAAGAAACAAGAAACTGGTCTTAGAACACAAGAAGACGCAGGCCAGGAGTGGTGGCTCACACCTGTAATCCCAGCAATTTGGGAGGCCGAGGAGGGTGGATCACTTGAGACCAGGAGTTCGAGACTAGCCTGGCCAACATGGTGAAACTCCATCTCTACCAAAAGTATAAAAATTAGCCAAGCGTGGTAGTGCATGCCTGTAATCCCAGCTACATGGGAGGCTGAGGCAGGAGAATCACTTAAACCCGAGAGGCAGAGGTTGCAGGGAGCCAAGATTATGCCACTGCACTCCAGCCTGGGCAACAGAGTGAGACTCCATCTCACAAAAACAAGCAACACCCCCCCACCCACCTACACACACACAAGGAAACTCGAGTTTTGGCAAGAACACATAATAAACTTCATCCTTCATGTTAGTTTTCTTTCTTGTACTTCTAGCTATTTGCTCTGAATTTAGCACCTTGCATTTGCTAAAGTTGGCTGTACTTTTTGTTTCTACATGTATCTTTTAATAGCTTTCTCATTGCTCAAGTTCAGTAAGGAAATCAGTTAGGAGCAATAAAGGTAAGACACAGAGAAAAGAGGGAGGGAGAAGGAACAGCTGCAGCTACAAAGTAATAAGCTCCCCCAACTAATAGTGTTATTTGCTAGAAAAGATAAAGACCTAAGAGAATATAGAATTAAGAAAACCAAAATATAAAAGAGAAGGATTCCCAAATATGTTCCATGCAGCATATGTGGAACTGATTCCAGAACAACTACTTATAAAAATTTATGTTGTTGGCCGGGCGCGGTGGCTCAAGCCTGTAATCCCAGCACTTTGGGAGGCCGAGACGGGTGGATCACGAGGTCAGGAGATCGAGACCATCCTGGCTAACACGGTAAAACCCCGTCTCTACTAAAAATACAAAAACTAGCCGGGCGAGGTGGCGGGCGCCTGTAGTCCCAGCTACTCTGGAGGCTGAGGCAGGAGAATGACGTAAACCCGGGAGGCGGAGCTTGCAGTGAGCTGAGATCCGGCCACTGCACTCCAGTCCAGGCGACAGAGCGAGACTCTGCCTAAAAAAAAAAAAAAAAAAAAAAAAAAAAAAAAAATTATGTTGTTATAGGTGACTATTTTATCTATTATTCATACTGAATGCTCTTCTCATGAAAAACTACATAGGCACAAGGTTAAATTTCTTATCTTTTATGAGACAAATAAAGCAGGCAACCAGTATTTAGCTCAGGGTCACAGCCCCTTCCTTGGCTAATTTCTTCATCTGTTGTTCACTGGTGTGAGCCTTCCATACATGAAAGATTGGGCACCTTTGCCATCCATCCCCCTTTGCTCACTGATTTCCAAATTCTTAAACAGAAACACTTACTTCTATATTGCTTATAAGCAACTGGCCACAGGCTGCCTTCTACAGGCTTATAAAATCTCTTACATTCCAAGTAAGGAGTCCACTTATTTAAATTTCGTATCTTATGGGAACTGTGATGTGCCATTTCAGTAGCATGCTTGGGATTATTCTCTACCTCTTTAAATGGAATCCAGCTGCTCCCAGGCTTTGCAGGGTTCGATGGTGTCTTCAGTTTTTCCAGGGCATTTTCAATGGCATCACCATAGTTATCCTGAAACCATTTTTCATGAGGTGTTTCTGCAGGAGCCGCTGTGATACTCCTCACGTGCTCCAAAGCAAATACGATGGGCTTCATCAAAGCTGTGTGCTTCTCCCGCATGATTGCAATTTTCTCTTCTCTGACCAAGAAGTATTTTTATTCAAAAACTTAAATGTGTACATTAAAGTTTTACACAAACATGGAACAATTTAAATATATCAACTGTTAAGTAAACAGTACCAAGGAATAAATCTTAATAAAGCAATAACATATTCACAAAGTAAATTACTAACAAAGAATTTTGTTTTTTGAGACAGGGTTTTGCTTTGTTGCCAGGCTGGAATGGAGCGGTGCAATCTTGGCTCACTACAACCTCCACCTCCCGGGTTCAAGCAATTCCTCTGTCTCAGCCTCCTGAGTAGCTGGGACTACACACGCGTGTGCCACCACGCCCAGCTAATTTTTCGTATTTTAGTAGAGACGGGGTTTCACCATGTTGGCCAGGATGGTCTAGATCTCCTGACCTCGTGATCCGCCTGCCTCGGCCTCCCAAAGTGCCAGAATTACAGGCATGAGTCACCGCGCCCGACCAATAATTATTTTTTGTTTTTTTAAAAAATGCAGCTCATAAAAGAGGCAGCTCCTCTTTTCAACGAATTAAATGATGCAGGGAAAATGCAATATCAACATGCAAAAGAATGAAGCAGTAACTCAAAATGGATCAAAGACCTAAACATAAAAGGTAAAACTACAAAACTCTTAGAAAACATAAGGGAAAGGTTTCATGACACCAGATTTGGCAATGATTCCTTGGATATGGCATCAAAAGAACAGACAAATTAAATTGAGCTACACCAAAATTAAAACTTTTGTAAATCAAAAAATGCTATACACTATGGAGAGAATGAAAAGACAACCCACAGAATGGCTGCAAATATTTGCAAATCATGGATCTGATAAGGGTTAGTTAGAAGCCAGAATACATAGAGAACTCCTACAATTCAACAACAACAAAAAAAAAAACCCAATTAAAAAATGGGCAAAGGATTTGTAATGACATTTCTCAAAAGATATGCAAATGGCCAATAAACACATGAAAGGATGCTAAACATCACTAGTCATTAGGAAAATGCAAATTAAAACCACAATGAGATACCACTTCGCATCCATCACTACAGCTATTGTCAAAAAAAAGAAAAGAAAAGAAGTGTTGCCAAGAAAAGAAAAGAAAAGTATTGTCAAAAAAAGAAAAGAAAAGAAGCCCTCATGCATGGCTAGGAGGACTGTAAAATGGTGCAGCCACTGTGGAAAAGTGTGTTGGCGCCTCAGTAAGTTAGAAGTAGAACTGCCATACAATTCAGTAAATCCACTGGATCATCCACAAAATATACACGAAATTCATATAAAATAATAGAAAGCGGGGACTCAGATACTTGTACACCAAGGTTCATAGCAGCATTGCTCACAGAGCTAAAATGGAGAAGCAACCCAGCTGTCCATAAACATAAGGATGGACAAAACGTGGTGTATCCATACAATATTATCCAGCCATTAAAAAAAATCAAATTCTATCACATGTTACAACATAATAAACCTTCAGGCCATTATTCTAAGTATAAAAAACCAAACACGAAAGGATGGATACTGTATGTTTCTACTTCTATGAAGTAGCTAAAATAGGCAAATTCATAGAGATGGCAAGTAGAATAGAAGTGGCCAGGAACTGAGGTGAGGGGGAAATGAAGAGATAATCTTTAATGACTACAGAGCTTCTTGTTTAAGATAATGAATAAATTCTGGAAATGGACTGTCGTGATGGTTGTACGATATTGTGAACGTATTTAATGCCACTGAATTGTACACTTAAAAATGACTAAAGTAGTAAATTTTATGTTATACTTTGACACATTAAAAAAAGAGGCGGCTTCACCATCTCAGGACAAGTGTATGGAAACATACTTGCGTAAGGTGTTGTTGTTCTGGACTCTCTTGACCTCATCTTCGAGCTGCTGAATTCGTCTCAGGACATACATGTGTTGTTGCAGCAGAACTCCCAGCCAGAGCTCATCCCAGAGCACAGTGACCCTGCGCAGTTCAGCCACGAGCATCTGAACCTGCATACATGGTACACCCAAACAGCTCATCTACAAGCCTACCCACAGCACAGCTCTTCAAACACTGGATTTCATAAATTAAGTGTGCAATTTGTGCTCATTATACAATTAGAGAACCCTGACTAGTGATTGTCAATACAGATTGGCAAAAGCAACTTTGATTATTCTATGAAAAATTATCCTACAACGTGTGAGTTTCTTTGTACCTGTAACACCATGGTTGGATTTGCAGAGGACAGCTTATCTACAATTTTGCTGTAACAATCCTGCATCATGGCTTGGTCTTCATTTAATCCACTTTTAGGTTCATCCTTATTGCTATCCTGAGATGCAGGAGGACTTCCTCCCTCACATTCAGAAACCAGCAATTCTTCTCCTTGAATATTGCCAAGTAAAGTTGGAATTGCAGTGGAAAATTTATTTCCTATAATGAAATAGGAGAACAAGGAATACTTTGAACATTTCTCCCATGTGCATATGCTGAGTTAGGGAAAACACTCATAATCTATTTGACTCAAGAGCACTCATTGAACTGATTTGCCTTCCATGCATTGAATTGATTAAAGATTGTGGATATTCTGCCTTTTTATAGGTCGAGCTTTCATACTTATTAATACTACAAGCTAATGGAAGATACAAAGGAGAAAGATAGTGAGTCTTTAACAAATAATGTATTCTTCAAGCCAGAGTTCAAAACTTGGTATAATCCTCTCTTTTTTTTTTTCCTTTGGAAACAGGGTCTAGCTCTGTTGCTGAGGTTGGAGTACACTGGCACAACCTCGGCTCACTGCAACCTGTCTCCTGGGTTCAAGTGATTCTTGTGTCTCAGCCTCCTGAATAGCTGGGACTATAGGTGTGTGCTACCACACCCAGCTAATTTTTTGTATTTTTTTAATAGAAACAGGGTTTTACCATGTTGTCCAGGCTGATCCAGTCTCAAACTCCTGGCCTCAAATGATCCACCCTCCTCGGCCTCCCAAAGTGCTGGTATTACAGGTGTGAGCCACCGCAACTGGCCAAAACTTTGGTACAATTCTTATCTACCAGTAACGGCTCAGTGAGCCTGGCAGAGTTACTCCATTTCTCCACGTCTTGGTGGATTACTGTTAAGGCTACAGGTAATGTGTAAAGCACATGTCCTGGTGTCAGATACATAGTAGTTACTCCTTCAATAAATGCTAATTATTATTATTAAAAACCCTATAGCCAGGCGCAGCGGCTCATGTCTGTAATCCCATCACTTTGGGAGGCCGAGGTAAGTGGATCACCAGGTCAGAAGTTCAAGACCAGCCTGGCCAAGATGGTGAAACCCCTACTCTACTAAAAGTACAAAAATTAGCCGGGCGTGGTGGCACATGCACGTAATCCCAACTACTCGGGAAGCTGAGGCAGAGAACTGCTTAAACCTAGGAAGCAGAGATTGCAGTGAGCTGAGATGGCACCACTGCACTCCAGCCTGGGCAACAGAGTGAGACTCCATTTCAAAAAAGAAAAAAGAAAAAAAAAAAAAAGCCTACAAACTCTGACGACTCTGGAACATAAGGCTTAAAAACTTTGACCTAACTAAAATGACTGGCACAATAACTTATACTTAAAAGTAGCAATATTTGAATATTCCATACCTGAAGCCTGGGATTCACTACTAAGCGATATGGTACCCACTATTGCAGGATACAATATGAGATGTGGGGAATCTTGAGCCACGCGGCAGAGAAGGTTACAAATACTTTGGCGCACATACACTTCAGGGTGGTTTAAGCGTGAGAAAAGTTGCGGAATAATTCCTTCAGGATAAGAAGACAAAAAGACACTTTAAAGTTATTTAAAACCATGAAGAAACTATCGGCATCGTAGATCAAACAGATAAAACCTGATGTGTGTCAGCATTAGTACAAATTTTAAGAGTTCAGATTTCCCCCTGTGATAATAAAGAACCACACACAACAGTTCTTGATTTGCAAGTCTGGTTAAGGTCGGTTTAGATACAGCGCTGTAATCAAAGTCCAGGGCAACTCAAAAATGTTGTGGACAAATGTATCTTCTGTGAATGTCTACAAACAAGGCAGACACAGACAAATTTTACAGAGGGTATATAAAACCTTTTGAAAATTATTCACCATCCTCTCCAAAATTCATTTTGTATATAAAAAGCTCCTGCCTTTCAGCTTCCCATTTCTTGGAAAGGTGGGAGGTAAAGTCCTAGCGATGTAACAAGCAGTGCAGGGTGTCCTAGGAACTTAATCTGGCTGTTCTTTTACACATTCAAATAATAAACATAAGGAAACCACTTTTTAAAATCTTATATATCCTAATGAGAAACAATTTTTCCAGAAACATTTTATGCAGGTGTCACCTCTCCACGGTGCAGTGGGTGTTGTCTCCAAGCCGTGCTCCAGATACTGCCGAAGCTCACCAGCGTGCTTCACGAGCAACCGCAGCAGGCGCAATGTGGCCATCACAATCACGTCATCAGTGCTCTGTTCCGCTCTGTGACTTAAATGCAGCCTAGGATCATCCTCATCTAAAGGAATCTAACAGTGAAAGATGAGGGGAATAAAAAAGAAAATAACTCAGAACACTACTTTTGTTTAATAAGAAAAAGTTTCCAAATTAATTTTCTTAGAACACTGTGCTACATACTTGACCAGCGTTGAGTTTAAGGAAAGTAAAGTATGCACTGCAAGAGAGTTTGTATAGGCTGAATATTCTATCTACAACTTTCCTCCACACTTTAATAACTCCTTCAGTTGCACTTTCATCAAGTTCTGAAAGCCATGGGCAGCTTGATATCAACTGACGCCAGATAACATCAACCATGTCATCTTCTTCATTATCTTCACTCTCTGTTATCTGAAGGGTTATATCTTCATCCTGAAAAGAAATTGTGCACAAAATTCTATTTTAAATACAAATTGAAAAGGAAAAAGGTATGCAATTTGACTATCATAAAAACATTCTTCTCATATATAAAATTATCCCAAATTTAGTGTTATATAAACTAAGTCAATGTCAGTATGCTTCTCTTCATGATACATTTATTAATATGAAGCCAATGAAGAAGAATACAAGCATTTAGCAAAGATTAGACTTTTCTGGGGTTTCATTATACTTTAAAGGCTTCCAAGTTACAATACAGTATTCCGCCTGCAGAAATTTTTTTTTTCCTTGTGACAAAGTCTCATTCTGTCATCCAGGCTGGAGTGCAATGGCACGATCACGGCTCACTGCAACCTCTCTGCCTCCCAGCCTCCCAGGTTCAAGCAATTCTCATGCCTCAGCCTCCTGAGTAGCTGGGATTACAGGCGCCCACTACCACACCCTGCTGCTTTTTCGTGTTTTTAGTAGAGACAGGGTTTCACCATGTTGGCCAGGCTGGTCTCAAACTCCTGACCTCAGGTGAGCTGCCTGCCTCGGCCTCTCAAAGTGCTGGAATTACAGGTGTGAGCCACCGTGCCCAGCCTATGCCTGCAAAAAATTAAGCACAATCTGCTCAAAAGTTTGAAGCTGAATGTACACAGAATACATATACTAAACCTCATTCTCTTCAGAGTACTGTGCATGTATCAGACATCAGCTTAGGCAGAGACTTAGATACGCTGCTGTTTACAGCAAGAACTGATCTATATCGATCTATATCAAGCTTAGCTTGGCAAATAAAATCCATGCCTTTGAGGACTGCAACTAAATAACATATTGCTTTGGCATTCTAGAATTGACGGAACTCTGAAGGGAGAGAGTGTGAATTCTAAGATCATCTAGTCCATTTTCAACACTCGCTGCACATTAGCATCACTTAGTAAGTTTAAACACACACACACACACATGCACACACACGTCTCATTCAGAATAAATGGGGGTAAGTTTCATGCACTGGCATATTTTAAAAGCTCATAACCAAGGGTTAGGAACTACAATTTCTGATAAGAGTAATTTAAAAAGAAATTTAATTTACCTACAATGAACTTCACTTATTCATTTTTTCTTTTGAGACAGTCTCACTCTGTCACCCAGGCTGGAGTGCAGTGGTGCGATCTCACTGCAACCTTCAAGTGGTTCTCCTCCCTCAGCCTCCCGAGTAGCTGGGATTACAGGCATGCACCACCACATCCTGCTAATTTTTGTATTTTCAGTAGAGATGGGGTTTTGCCATGGCCGGCTGGTCTCAAACTCCTGACCTCAAGTGATCCGACCACCTCGGCCTCCCAAAGTGCTGGGATTACAGGTGTGAGCCACCATGCCAGGCCAACTTCACCTACTTTTAACAGGACTCTAAGGAAATGCCTTATTTTCTCAAAATAAGTATATTCTTCTTAGAAAAATATAACTCATTTTCATCTTAAAACACAGAAGTGTTTATTTACAACAACAATTGGTAAGCCCCATTCAATATTTTATCAAATATATATGATCAATTGTCTCAAAATCAATGATTTGGAGTAGCAGTCTTGCCCCAAGCACCATGTTTTCCTTGCCTGAATCCCCGCTGGCCGACATACAGCCTGTCCAAGAATACCATATATTCTCTCTTTCTCTTCCTCAGTTATAGTGTCTGGAAGCAGATTCTGAACTTCAGATTTTTCTCTAGGCAACAGACGAACACCTTCTCCCTGACTATAAAAATGAACAAGTTATCAGTATTTTAGCTACCAAAACTTTACCATATCAGCAGACATTTAAATATCTATTTATGCAATGCATAAACTACACATTTAAACATACCTGGCATTGTCAACCACCTTTCTGCCCCACCTATAAGCCCAGCTGGCCAATGCTGCCCAAGATTTGGCTACTTCAGGTGCCTGTACTGAAGATAGGTGATACAACTGTCCCAAAATGAAGTCAGGTTCTCCAACTCCAATATGCACTGCCATAATGGACAAAAAATAATTATAATAAAAGAACTCAACAATGTAACATTCATAAATTCCTAATGACACTCCCATTAGCATTTTAGGTTTTTATCTGCAAACAAAAGTTCCATAATATTACTGTACAAAACTTGATAAGGCACAAATATGAATTCTGTTGTCTAAAAGGTTGGTATGTTGAAATGAATTCATTAGCTTCCCAAATAAGATTATATTATCTCCTGTGGAAGACATCAACGTCTTTCATGACACTGAACACTGTCAACAGTCAGGTGTCAGCTGTGCTGTAGAACCTCTTGCATTATGAATCTGACTGGCTATTTCCTCATGATCAGATTCACTTTAATCATTCTGGCAAAAATAATAAATAGGTGATGAGTATACCATTTCATTCATACAGACTCATGAGGCAAACATCTTTATTCCCTTGTTAGAGGTGAAGACACTGCCTGCTATAGTGCATTTGCCAAGATGAAGATTTATAATGATGACAAGACAAATCCTTTACAAATATCAAGACCTTATCAAAATTATTAACACCAATGTAAGTAACTAAACTCTCAGATTTCAGAACAACAAAATTAAGGTATACTCTCATGTTTCAGCAATGAAAATCATCTCCCAAATTTTCTCTCAAATTTTAAAAACAGGGGAATGGTGCCTTCCACAACAGGCACTCAAACATGGAAAGACTCAACTACCCTATCTGTAAGGTATCTTTCTGTTACTAGCACTAGCATCAGAATGGGAAACTTGAATTTTTCTATAGTTTCTGTGTTCCACCAATCAATACGAACACAAGTAACTATTTTAAACCTTTGTTGCTCCTTCTATTGTGAGGTGAAATTTTTTGATATGAGGGGCATGATTTTATGGTCAGCAAAAAAATCGAAGTCCATAAAAGCAAACAGCCTGGGGGCAGAGTTCAGTGACTTCCAAAATGGCATTCGATCCTAAATATGTTTTAGTTATTTCCCAACAATAAAATAAACTCAATTTCCACAGTTACACTTTTTATGGAAAATTATAGCCAGCATAACATTATAAACTTTAAAACAGAAAAAAAAATAGCTTCTAAAATTAATATTCTAAAGCTAACAAAGAAACGCTACCTGTAGATTCACTCTCAATCCGAGGATACTCTTCTTCCATCGTATTAACAGATGGCAGTTCTATTAAAGTGAGTATGTTTTTAGACAAAGTAGAAAGACCTGTGAAGTTCTGTTGGTGCTGAGCTCTGTAAACCTGTTTCAGCTGTCCTGAAATCTCTTTCCATTCTGCCTGGATCCATTTAGCCAGTGTCAGAATTGACTTAGCAACTGCATATTCAGCTTTCGCAGACTTGCAGAAAGATATGGCACAAGAACTCAACATTTCCATGGCATGCGTTGACTGGCCTACAGAAAACCACAAAGTCAGAACTTAGAAACCTTAAAAGCAAATGATGGAGGGAGGCACTTGGGTTAGAAAACAAACAAAAATGCAAATGACTGACATTATTTCAGTGTAAAATAATCAACTTAAAAAAATAGAGACAGGACCTCACCATGTTGCCCAGGATGGTTTTAAACTCCCGGGCTCAAGCAATCCTATTGCCTCAGCCTCCCAAAGTGCTGAGACTGCAGGCATGAGCAACTATGCCCAGCCAAAATACTAAACTTTTTTTTTCTTTTGAGACAGCGTTTCGCTCTGTCACAGAGGCTGGAGTGCAGTAGCACAATCAGGGCTCACTATAGCCTCAACTTCCCAGGCTCAAGCAATTTTCCTACCTCAGCCCCTCAAGGAGTTAGAACTACAGGCATGTTCCACCACACCCTGCTAATTTCTTTGAATTTCAGTATAGCTGAGGTTTCACTCTGTTGCCCAGACTGGTGTCAAACTCCTAGGCTCAAACAATCCTCCCATCTTGGTCTCCCAAAGTGCTCGGATTGTAGGCATGAGCATCCGGCCCAAAATAGTAAAGTTAAAAAAACATGTAAAATCAGTGATCAGTGATCTCTGAAAGTATTTCTTACTGTAATACATTGCAACAAAATTCTTTTAAAACCACAGAATTATAAAGGTAAGTCAGTAACAAGCAACTTATTATTCAGGATGCAAATATTCTTCAACAGATGGAAATGATCAACTTTTCTATTACTACCTTATAACATACACACACAGTAACATTCATATACATGATTTTTATTATACTCATGTATTAACCATAATTAATTTTACTAACCTGCTGTATACAGCAATTTTGTTTTCTCAATATCAAGTTCGGGCCCCCACTTTTCATCCACTTGACCTTGGGTTGATAGTTTTTTAAAATGTTGGACTAAATCTTGTGCAGTGGTGGTCTTTCCCAGCTGAACTTCACTGCACTGTGCCAGCAGTCTTGTTGCAAGGGACACATTCCCTCGTTTTCTAGCAAATTTTGCTGCTGTTAGACCTAATTCCATAAGATGGCTTCTAATTGGGACTGTTTGTTCTGAGGAGAAGAAAACGTTTTATTAGACCCTGATTTGTCTAAACCAGACTGCATGGAAACATGGCCAAAAAATTATTCCCCAACTATCCCTCTTCCATACCACCTCCCGAAACAAAGATAACTCATCCTCAAATCCCTAGCAGCTAGCATAGTGCTTGAGATACAACGAACAGGTTTTGCTAAATTAAATGTGTACAATGAAGTCAAGTCATTCATTTCAAGAAATTTCTTTTTAGTTTCTGAATCTTTGGCAAAAAGCCTGGGCCAACGGGTAGGAAAAGCAAGGAAGCAGGGAAGGCTAAATCATCCCCCCGGCACTTCTTCTGTAAGTACCCTCTGCCCTACAACCATTCTCTTGGTTTTCTTTCTATCTTGCTGAAGAATCCTCAGTCTCTCTCTTCCATCACTCATCTATTAAACACTGGTGCTCCCTGGACTCAGTTCTAGGCTCTCTACTCTTCCCACTGCACACTCTCCCTGGACATCGTCATCTTTTCCGGTGTCTTCAATTACCACAGAAACGCTGACAACCGTTCAATCTTCACCCAGACCTGACATCTGAATCCCACCTGCCAACTGGTCACCTACACTCTATTTATTTCAAGAGGACTTCCACTAATGTCAGTGATGCCAAATGGAGTTCATTTTCCACCACCCTCCAAATCTTTTACTCCCTTTTTCCATTTTCCCCTTCTCAAGGAAGGGCACAGGATCAGCCGGCAGCCTGTGAAAGTACTTGGCCACCATCACAGACTTTACTTTCAACCCTCATAGCCTATTTGCTTTTTCCTTCCCCTACTGCCACCCTAGTCACCCTTTTTAGCAGAGACTTCAGCCTAACTTAGGTCCCTTTGCCCCCATTCTTATACTCTTCTAATCCATTTTCCAACTTGCAACTGAAGTGACATTACACAAAGGGTAAATCTGAACATTTAACTTCCCTGCTTAAAAGCCTCTGATGACTTCTCACTGCCATTCTGACAATTCCAAACTCCCGAATTTGGCTTGTTACTGATGCCTTCCAGCATTCATTTCCAATCCCAAACTCATCTAGTGCTCTATCTCTCCCTACTCTCTCTTAGGTGAACTGAGTCATCTAAGAATCATTATTTTCTCTGGCCTGCACACATGCTTTTCCTAACCAAGTCAGCCTGCCTTCTTCCTCATCTTTATCTTCCTTAACTCTCGGCTTAAATGTTACTTCCCCACAAGTCTTTTTCTGATTCCTAGGATTAAATCAGGTGCACTCATTATTTGCTATTCCTTGTTGTGGGTTTTTTTGTTTGTTTTTTGAGACAGGGTGTCACTCTGTCACCCAGGCTGGAGTGTAGTGACATGATCATAGCTTGCTGTAGCCTTCATTTCCCAGGCTCATGCAATCCGTCCCCCCTCAGCCTCCTAAGCAGCTGGGACTACAGGCACATGCCACCATACCCAGGTGAATTCTTTTTTTGAGATGGAGTCTCGCTCTGTCGCCCAGGCTGGAGTGCTGTGGCGCGATCTTGGCTCACTGCAAGATCCGCCTCCCGGGTTCACGCCATTCTCCTGCCTCAGCCTCCTGAGTAGCTGGGACTACAGGTGCCCACCCCCATACCCGGCAAATTTTTTTGTATTTTTAGTAGAGATGGGGTTTCACTGTGTTACCCAGGATGGTCTGGATCTCCTGACCCCATGATTCACCCGCCTCAGCCTCTCAAAGTGCTGGGATTACAGGCGTTAGCCACCGCACCTGGCCCACAGCCAGGTGCTTTTTAAAACTCTTCGATTAGAGACAGGGTCTCGCTATATTGGGTCGCCGTGATTGATGTCCGTTTTCCCTGCCAGAATCTACAATCTCCTTGATCACCATTATATCCCAACATAGAGCAGTACCTGGTACAAAGCACATTTGATCAATACTTGCTGAATAAACAAATAAAAAAGAAGAGGAATGGAGTTCTTTCTCTGAATATAACTGATGGTTACTGACTTTTCTTCTCAATTTAAAAACTTACGTGATATAAAAAAAGGACTGGCTGGGCATGGTGGCTCATGCCTGTAATGCCAACTACTCAGGAGGCTGAGGCTTGAGAATCACTTGAACCTGGGAGGCGGAGGTTGCAATGAGCCAAGATAGTGCCACTGCACACCAGCCCGGGCAACAGATTGTCTCAAAAAAAAAAAGGACCGGAAAGGAGATGAGGGTACTTGTGAAGCCATACTATATGACATGCTCTGTTCTAGGACTTTTATATACCTTGTCTCATCTCTTCATCTCATATAATCCTTACAAGTATCTCAAAAGTGGGGTAATCCCCATATAATTGAAAAGGAAAGCAGTTCCGAAGTTCAGTGATTTGCCCTAAGGTTCCTCAATCTGCAAACATCAGGCCAACGATCCAACCCCAGGTATGTTTGGCAGTGAAGGACCAGTTGAGTCACAGCTGCAAGTAACCACCCTGCAGTACAAGTCCCTATCTTGGCCGTTAGCTTATGTTGACATTTAACACTCAAATTTACTCAGTAACACCAACTATCACGTTTTCCACTAAAACTCCACAGCATTCTGGCAACTTCTCTATTTTAGAGCAATAAAGTAAATTGTTAGCATCCCTTTGACATATAAATATTTACACAAATAGCAATTCTCTAGCCATTTATTTGGAGTATTTAAAACCCAACATGCACAGTACATTTTATGTGACAAAGAACTTATGTTCAGAATACAAAAATAAGTCTTATGTCTTCATTAAAAGTGGGTGAAGAATTTGAACATTTGAAAACTAAAATACACAGTAGCCACTATGCAAATGAAAATACACTCAACATCATTAATCATCAAGAAAATGTAAATAACACTATGAGATAATAATCACTACATATGCACCACAGTGATTAAAATTTTTTCAAGTTAAGCCACGTGACTCAACAAGGCGCATTCACTCAAGAGAAACATAAATATACGTCCACTCAAAGACTTGCACATGAATGTTGAGAGCAGGTTTATACTTAATAGCCCAATGTGAAAAAACCCCAAAATCTATCAAAGGATGAGGGAGAAATAAACTGTGGTATATATATATAAAAGAATACTACTCAATAACAAAAAGGATTGTATTCCTGATACATGCAATATGGGTGAACCTTAAAAATATCATGCTGGCCGGGCGCGGTGGCTCAAGCCTGTAATCCCAGCACTTTGGGAGGCCGAGACGGGCGGATCATGAGGTCAGGAGATCGAGACCATCCTGGCTAACACAGTGAAACCCCGTCTCTACTAAAAACTACAAAAAAAAAAAAAAAAAACTAGCCGGGCGATGTGGCGGCGCCTGTAGTCCCAGCTACCCGGGAGGCTGAGGCAGGAGAATGGCGTGAACCCGGGAGGCGGAGCTTGCAGTGAGCTGAGATCCGGCCACAGCACTCCAGCCTGGGGGACAGAGCGAGACTCCGTCTCAAAAAAAAAAAAAAAAAAAAATCATGCTGAGCAAGAGAAGCCAAACACAAGAGAACATTTTATGATTTCACGTACATGAAACTTTAGTAAAGACAAGTCTAATTTATAGTGACAGAAAGCAAATCAGTAACTGCTGACAAGGCAAATGAAGAGATGACCACAAAGGAACCTTCTGGGGTAAGACGGTGTTCTGTATCTTGATCATATTGGTGGTCACACAAGTGAAGACATGTTAGAACTCATCAAACCATACACTTAGAATGTGTAATATATACCTCAATAAAGCAAAATTTAAACACACACACACACACACACACACCCCTTTAATGTTCTTTTGAAAAAAAAAAAAAAAACCACTTACCTTTAATTTTCTCCAACAACCGATTCTGGTACATAGTATACCTTAACGCCTGCATCCATGGCCTTACATCATGCTGTTTACATGAACGTAAAGCTTCACTGAAGAGTGGAATAAGACAGTCCTGCCAGAGAAAAACCAAAATTACTTAACGTAAAACAGGCTCTTGATATGTTTGCAGATACATAGCAAGTCTTAAGTCCAAGACTGCAATATAGTTTGGCTACTTCAGACTGATTACAGTAGTTTTATCTATTACACTATACCCTTACATCATTTATCTTCTACTTACAAGAGGCAAGCACACAGTAAGAGAAAGCCTTTTGTTCTGAAGGGAAACTTTCTTCAGAATATTAAGTCTAATTTATCAATAAAGCACATTACAAAAAAAAAAAATCACAGCACATTTACTATAAAGCAGACTGCTAAATTGCAGAAAAACATTACAACTAATGCTTTATAATGAGGTTCTCAAAGATCATCATTCGTTCGGAAGCCCCCATCTCTGGTTGAACTTTACCCTACTTGGGATGAGGAGGAGAGATCTTTGTTTGCAGCAAATCTAAAATTTACGTAATCCGCCTAAAGGAACTGTCTTTACATACACCACCTCCCACCCCAAAAATAGAAAAAAAAAATTGAGCAATTTGCCATCCGTGAGATTATCTCAGGTTCTTCCACCTGCCCCATGTACTTCCCAAATGAAAGATTGCCTGAAAACAGCATGTTAGACTCTGGATTTACTAGCTTGTCCAACCACAAATCCTGTATCAAAAAACTCAAAAAATAAGGTCTTTGTTCTACAGTAATGGCCATTAATAGTCATAAGAATGTGCTTGTAAAAATATACAGACCTCTGTTGAAAGTCTGTTAGAAACTGTGTTCTCCAAAGCAGATGAGCAATATAGCTGCAAGGTACTTAGAACTGGCAAAGACTGTGAAACTGTTAAAGTAGAAAGTCTCAGAGGTCCAATAGAGATGCGGGATGTTTGCTTCAAATACTTTACCACATTTCTGAAACAAAATATTTACTGTTGATTAATGAAAATTACAATTCATAACCACTCAAAAAATAAAGCAATTGATAACATGTTATCAAACTGACATCCAAAGTTGGGGGAAGTAAGAGGAGCAGCCTACTCTATAATAAGATGATATTAGCAAGTCAAGACATTTGCTTTTGGGGACTTGTACATTTTACTTCATTTCAACCTCAGTTTATGTTGGCAAGCAGCATTCATGTATCATATGACTTCTACAACTAAAATGAAGCTATTAGCACTAGTATTTAGTAACTTAGTAACTCTCCTTCCAGCCCTCTTCACCCCATGTATATTTATCACATGATATATACAATGTACATTTACCTCCATAAGAGTAAACTTACTCAGTTATAGACTGCCACTTCTGATCTTGTTCTATCGGGTTTAAAGCAGTTGCCAAACAAACAGAACTTCTTAACAATTGAACCTCAATGGATTTCTGAAGTTCCCTTGGATCTGGACTTAACATGTTAGGAAGCAGTTTTTTCATGTCTACAGAAGTTAAATAAAATGTCATTAAGTTAATGTGCTTTTATTATAAATTTTTATTTATATTTGGCATTATTAAAAAATAATCACCAATGAATAGCTCCTTTAATATTTAAGGCAGTTAAACACTATAAGCATTACTGAGAACTATATAAAAATCATCACTTCATATAAAATTACTGTACCTCAGACACCTAAAAAGCAGTTGCCTTCAAAGGCTCAAAAATCAGTAAGTCGAGGCCGGGCCTGGTGGCTCACGCCTGTAATCCCAGCACTTTGGGAGGCCAAGGTGGGTGGATCACAAGGTCAGGAGTTCAAGACCAGCCTGGCCAAGATGGTGAAACCCTGTCTCTACTAAAAATACAAAAAATTATCTGGGCACAGAGGCAAGCACCTGTAATCCCAGCTACTCAGGAGGCTGAGGTAGGAGAATCGCTTGAACTTGGAGGGCAGAGATTGCAGTGAGCCGAGATCACGCCACTGCACTCCAGCCTGGGTGACAGAGTGAGACTCTGTCTCAAAAAAAAAGAAAATCAGTAAGTCAATCTACTATTTAAGGGGACAAATCTAGACCTGCATTAGCAAATCTTGCTCAATCCAGAATATTCATTCAACTTTTTAATAACATTTTATAAAGAGTTCCATTTGTGATAAAGAACCTAATTAATGAGCCACATCAAGATGAAAGCCAAGAAAAATATTTAGCTGAAACACTACTTTGTCCTTTGTCAAACAAAACGACTACATAAATCTCAAAGTATTAAGGTGGCCATTTTTTTTATTTGACTTAATTTTAACTGCTTTTCATTTCCCAAATCAAACATAAATAGGGCAACCCTAAATTTGTTGCTTCACATGGGATTCTGCCCCCCAAAAAATGTAAAATAACTTCCAGATTTTCCAGTAAAATAATACTAAGCCAAACATTCTGAGCAACTTGTCCATTAAAATAATTTTAAAACTATTTTCTCAAATACCTATTTTTTCTTTTGATCCTCCAGCAAGTAGATTGATATTTTCTCCTGGTAACAATTCTAATTGCTCGGTACATTCAACAAATTTTCCAGACTCAAAGCTGCTTAATGATCTGTAATTAAAAAATCGGTTAGCTTGTATTCGCAGCCTGTGGAACCATTAAAAAAAAAACAAAAACAAAAAAAGAACAAATTCTAGGAAGACAGCAAAGTACAGAGCACTTTTCTGACAAAATTCCTTCCACGAGGATGCCACTATTTTGGTTTTTATGTTGAAGATGTGACTACCATTTAATTAGTACTCAAATTAGAGTGGCAAACCAGAAAGTCACAGCTACAGGCTTTCAGTGGAGGTGACTCGCCCCTGTGTCTCCTTCCTGTTTTCGTGTGTTGCAGCCTGTTCTCTTCAGAGCCTAACACACTGACAGTAGACCTCTGCAGGACAACTTTGACACCCAGTTCTCTCCAAGCCGCTGGTGAGCTCCCTGTGCAGCCTCACTCCTCACCTACAGCATGAGCCCTTGCAGCTCTCCCAGCATCACAGTCTTGTATCTCAGTCCTGGCTTCTTTCACTGCTGGCATCACTCTGTCTCTCCCTTTCTCACCTACTTCTCTTTTTTTCAAAGAATTCTTCTCTTTCATCTGCTTATATGAAAAATATTGACACCTCTGAAATTCTTTCCTGTAGTCCTGCAACATCAATCAATGCCAGGAAGACAGGCCTCATCCTCCCAGCTCTATGTTGTTCCTTTCAGATCCCTCACCCTGCCCCCATTTTCATGATAGGGGCTCTCCAGCCAGGAAGAAGACACTGTTTCTCTCTCTCTCTCTCTCTTTTCCATCTTTGCCTGTCCCTCTCACTGTGTCACTTCCCTTATAACTCAGCCTGAGGCCAGTGTTGGAAAGGCACATCAGCTGACTTATCCTGTGCCTGATTCTACCTAGATCAATGCAACCACCAGCTTCTAACGGGGAGCCTTGAGTACTGGGCATGATGAACTGATGCCAACACATTCATCGTTTCTGCCATTAAAAGGTCCTAAAGTCCTCTGCAGTGGCAGGTTCCCCAAGTCCCCACTATGCTCTAAATGCCCTCTGCTGTCAGCTAATGACTGAGTCCTCAGAAAAACAAACAAATAAACAAAAAACACAGGCTTTAATTTCCTCTACCCCTACCCCCAATCCACCATATACTGCCCAAATTCTGTCTACACCAACTTTGACTGCTTTCCTTGAGGCATAGAAAAGGTGAGGTCCAGTTAATCTATCAGTTCTTTCTCCTGTCTCTTCAACCTCTGCTTTCCAGTGGCTCCTTCCCCTTGACCAAAAGAACATAATCTCTCCAACATTTAAAATAAACATCTAATATTTCCCTCCAGCAACAGCTTCCTATCCTCAACTTAAAGAAAAACTCACTGACCAAATAACTTACCTCAAGCTTTTCATTTTCAAATGTCTCTACCACTCAATACTATTCAATCTAGCTTCTTCTGTCTCTCTACAATACTCTTTTTCCTCATAATCCCTAGAGCATCTGACAAGCCTGACTACTCCCATCTAGATGTCCTATACCTAGGACACTTCCCCTCCTCAATGTCCCTGTGTTTTTTTGAATGGCTTCCTCTCCTATCCTTTCACAAAAAATGCTAAACTAGGATTCTGATCCAAGCCTTCCTTCCTCTTCACTCACTATTCTCCAGAGGCTTCTCTCTGGTTTGGTGGCTTACAAAGGCTCTAGAGTATAGAGACTGAAAAGGAAAAAGGGCCTTTTCTGTGTGCTAATGATCTGCAAATCTCTCGAGCTTAGACTTTCTCCTTAGTTCCAAATCCAATTCTTAATAGCTTACCCAACAATCTCATCTGCACATCTTTAGAAATCTTAAAACATGCCTTGTTCTCTGTGTGCTCCTATTCCAGTTAATAGCATTGTTTCTTTTCCCTCTACCATTGCCCTCATAAACTAATGGTCTCCATGCTTCCGCACTTGCCCCCCACCTCCAGTCTTTTCACCATAGCAGAATGAACCACCGAGTCAGATCACAACTCATCTCTGTTCAAATCCCACCTGAAATTGTCAGTCTTACTAGAATAACAGCCAAAGTTCTTTTCTCAGTTCCCAACTATTTCTCTGCCCTTTTATCCTACTGTTTAAGGCGCTCCTAACCACATAGGCCTCCCAGCTATTTCGAGAACACTCCAAGCCCATAGTTCTCACATTAGGTCTGGGCCCAAAGGGCATCCTGATGGGCATGATTTGACCTTGTGTCTTCCCTCCCAAGGTCAGCTTTACCTAACTGCTTTCCTTATGGCATAGAAAAGGTGAGTGAGGTCCAATTAATCCTTCTATCAATATTCTTTATCTAATCTTTGCTTTAAAAAGTTGGAATTTGTGTCTGTTTTATATGCTGCCTGGGTCGTAGTACATGCTCAATGAAGCAATTACACATTAACCCATTTAGCAGTAGAAGGCAAGGGTATCAGACAAAGTCTAATGACCTTTATCTTCCCAGCCAAGTGTCTGCAACAGAGTGCTCAGTTTTGAATTACAGAATTAATAAAAGCACAGAGGAATGAGAGGAAAGTTTAATTTACAGATGTTCACAAACTCTGTCCTTATTAGAATAAATGTTTTTGATATATTCAGACCTCATTTAGAAACAAAGCCATCAAATGTGATTCTTTCTAAAGCAGTATAAATTTTTCTTTATATTCACTCTGGCATAATCTTCAAATTGTATTAAGGTTTTAGAACGACAGGTTCTGAGAATTAATACCAAATGACTAATCTCAGCAGTCTGTTTTCCCATTATACAAATACCTTCCTCACCTGTGACATCAGTTCCCTGTTGTCATTTTCATAATGGCAGTAAGTTAGAAATATAACCATTTTGTATTACTACATATGATCAATTTTAATATTTTTTTTGCCACAGGAAAAAAATCATAGTTTTTGGAAACTCGTTGTATAACTGGAAAAAGAAAGCCTTACTTTATATAGTTGAAGTCAGCTTTCAGGTTGAGGGAAGTGCTACTGGTACTCTTTTTCAGGTCATGGATAGCGTTCTGCCATTCCTGTACAGCAGCCCAATCGGCAATTGAGATGTAGCACTCACATGCTTTATTTCCTAAATAATTTATAACCTCAGGGGAAGAGTCAGTCGGTTTGGACAGCACAGTTTTTCTGGATTCACCTGAAAGTATGTTATAAAACATGAAGAGAGAGATTCAGATCGATTAGAAATATTTCAAAGAGCACAGAAACCCAAAAACAGAAAGTAAGATCATCAGTACAAAACATATTCCTATAACTTTTGCTTTATTTAAAAATACTGAACGCTCACCATTCAGAGAATGTTTCGGGCTGGCACTGTTACGCCCAGCATTGGCTAAGGTGAGCACCGATTTGTCAAAGCTGGAAATGCAGCAATCAACACCTGTCATAGCACACAGGTGTTCCTGGTACTCCACAGAGGCCTTTTCAAACCTGAAAAAGCAAATTGAAGCAGTCTTATTTATTTATTTACTTTTTTTTTTTTTTTTTTTTTGAGACGGAGTTTTGCTCTTCTTGCCCAGGTTGGAGTGCAATGGCACTATCTCAGCTCACTGCAACCTCTGCCTCCCAGGTACAAGCGATTCTCCTGCCTCAGCCTCCTGAGTGGCTGGGATTACAGGCACTCACCACCACGCCAGGCTAATTTTTTTGTATTTTTAATAGAGATGGGGTTTCACCATGTTGGCCAGGTTGGTCTTGAACTCCTGACCTCAGGTGCTCCGCCCACCTCAGCCTCCCAAAATGCTGGGATTACAGGCGTAAGTCACCACGCCTGGCCTTTACTTACTCATTTTTTGAGACAGAGTCTTACTGTCACCCAGGCTGGAGGGCAGTGGCATGATCATGGCTCGCTGCAGCCTTGCCCTCCCAGGCTCATGCAATCCTCCAACCTCAGCCTCCCAAGTAGCTGGGAATATAGGTGCCCGCCACCACACCCAGCTAAAATAACGTTTTGCTATGTTGGCCAGGGTGGTCTCAAACTCCTGGGCTCAAGCGATCCATTCACCTCAGTCTCCCCAAGTACTGGAAGTTCAGGCATGAGCCATCCCACCCAGCCCCAAAGGAGTCTTATTTTAAACACACATATCTCGTTTCCGCCCTGTGCCCCAAAAACGGTGCAAAAATAAATTGAGCTAAAACAGTGAGTTGACTATGGTGGGGGGAGGTTTGATGTCTTCCTCACAACTATGAAAGTAAATTTAAAATTCATTAAATGTTTTTTAAAAAAAATGTAAGACAGTATACAAGAACTAGTGGAAAGTACTGATAAGTAACTGATGTCTGTGTGTGGAAAGGCTTTGCAGAAGGATAAAATGCAAGAAAAGATGCACAAGTAACAGATCTAGATGCATAATGCTGAAACACAACATTAAACATTAAAAACAAATTATAAATCAAGAAATTGGATAGCATCAACAATCTTAGTATTTAATAAAATTTCACAGATTAACACAAGAAAAATTGAGAGGCCATGAAGACATGATCCACGTTTTAAAAAAATCACAAAAGGTCACTGTATGGGGCAACTTCTACTATTAGTCATTAATAAAAATATAGAAATGTAAACTGCAATAACTATTTTCACTGATGGTGGTGGCAGCATTCTTGCTTCTCAGTGACTGTCAGTATCCACAAAGGTGAAGGGAAGGGGGTACTCTATGATTAAGGATATAAACTGCAGCCATCTTTTCTGTAGAGTAACTTAGCAATAGAATGTATCATAAGACTTATGATTTGGCAGTCTTTCTTCTAGTAAATCAGTTTTGTGTGGAATCCAAGAAAGTAATCAGAAATATAAGCAAAGAT
This sequence comes from Colobus angolensis palliatus, assembly GCF_000951035.1. Lineage (NCBI taxonomy): Eukaryota > Metazoa > Chordata > Mammalia > Primates > Cercopithecidae > Colobus > Colobus angolensis. The sequence continues at coordinate 2,332,583 of NW_012116322.1, forward strand.
TTTAAGTGCTATGGTGCATTAAGTTAGTAAAAAAATATCGGAAACAACCTTAATGTCCAACAGTAAGAAATATTAAATTATGGTATACTCATAAATACAAATCTTCATTAAAAATAACATTGTAGAATATTTAACATGGCAATTTTTTTGGTTTTTTTTTTTGGGATGGAGTTTCACTCTTACTGCCCAGGCTGGAGAGCAGTGGCACAACCTGGGCTCACTGCAACCTCCACCTCCCGGGTTCAACCGATTCTCCTGCCTCAGTCTCCCAAGTACCTGGGATTACAGGCATGTGCCACCACACCCCGCTAATTTTTTTGTACTTTTAGTAGAGA
>NW_012116323.1:0-1041 GCF_000951035.1 Colobus angolensis palliatus
AATAAAGGTATATATTTATATATTTTGGCATTTTGTATTGTAAGCATTATACATCCTTTACACATTTCTCTTGTTATTTTATTTAACTGATTTTTAAAAAAGAATTATTTCAATAGCTTTTGGGGTACAAGTGGTTTTTGTTTAATGGATGGATTATCTAGTGATGAATTCTGAGCTTTTAGTACATTTTACTACATAGTACAGAGTAGTGTAAATTGTACATAATATGTGGTTTTTAAATTCCTAGTCCCCTTCCCATTCTCCCACTTCTGAGTCTCTAAAGTCCATTATGTTACTCTGTGTGCCTTTGAATACTCATAGCTTAGCTTCCACTTACAAATGAGAACATATGATTTTGGGTTTTCCACTCCTGTGTTACTTCACTTAGAATAATGGCCTCCAGCTCCATCCAAGTTGCTGCAAAAGATATTATTGTGTTCCTTTTTATGACTGAGTTGTATTCCATGGTGTATATATATACCACATTTTCTTTATCCACACATTAGTCAATGGGCAGTTAGGTTGGCTCCACATTTTTGCAATGGTGAATTGTGCTGCTGTAAACATATGTATGTAAATGTCTTTTTCATATAATGACTTCTTTTCCTTTTGGTAGATACTCAGTAGTGGGATTGTTGGATCAATTGGTAGATCTAATTTAGCTCTTTAAGGAATCTTCATACTGTTTTCCATAGAGGTTCTACTCATTCACATCCCCACCAGCAGTGTATAAGCATTTTACTTTCCCCACATCCATCTCAACATCTGTTGTTTTTGACTCTTTCATAATGGCCAGTCTTACAGGAGTAAGGTAGTATCTCACTGTGATTTTGATTTACATTTCTCTGATGATTAGTTATGTTCCTTTTGGTAGATACTCAGTAGTGGGATTGTTGGATCAATTGGTAGATCTAATTTAGCTCTTTAAGGAATCTTCATACTGTTCTCCATAGAGGTTCTACTCATTCACATCCCCACCAGCAGTGTATAAGCATTTTACTTTCCCCACATCCATCTCAACATCTGTTGTTTTTGACTCTT
>NW_012116323.1:1091-2638 GCF_000951035.1 Colobus angolensis palliatus
CTGAGTTGTATTCCATGGTGTATATATATACCACATTTTCTTTATCCACACATTAGTCAATGGGCAGTTAGGTTGGCTCCACATTTTTGCAATGGTGAATTGTGCTGCTGTAAACATATGTATGTAAATGTCTTTTTCATATAATGACTTCTTTTCCTTTTGGTAGATACTCAGTAGTGGGATTGTTGGATCAATTGGTAGATCTAATTTAGCTCTTTAAGGAATCTTCATACTGTTCTCCATAGAGGTTCTACTCATTCACATCCCCACCAGCAGTGTATAAGCATTTTACTTTCCCCACATCCATCTCAACATCTGTTGTTTTTGACTCTTTCATAATGGCCAGTCTTACAGGAGTAAGGTAGTATCTCACTGTGATTTTAAATTGTGTTTCCCTGATGATTAATGATGCTGAGCATATTTTTATATGTTTGTTGGCTATTTGTATATCTTCCTTTGTGAATTATTTATTCATATTATTAGCCCATTTTTGATCAGATTGTTTCTTTCTTACTGATTCGTTTGAGTTCCTTGTAGATTCTAGATACTAGTCCTTTAATGGATGAATATATTGTAAAGATTTTCTCCTACTCCGTGGGTTTTCTGTTTACTCTGTTGATTGCAGAAGCTTTTTAGTTTACAATCTGTTCATTTTTGCTTTTGTTGCATTTGCTTCTGGGTTCTTGGTCATGAAGGCTTTGCCTAAGCCAATGTCTAGAAGGGTTTTTCTGATGTTACATTCTAGACTTTTTATGGTTTCGGGCCTTGAGTTTAAGTCCTTGATTCATCTTGAGTGTATTTTTGTATAAGGTCAGAGAGGAGGATTGAGTTTCATTCTTCTACATCTGGCTTGCCAGTTATCCCAGCACCATTTGTTGAATACAGTATCATTTTCCCACTTTACGTTTTTGTTTGTTTTGTCAAAGATCAGTTAGCTGTAAGTATTTGGCTTGATTTCTGGGTTCTCTATTCTGTTACATTAGTCCATGTGCCTATTTTTACACCAATACCATGCTGTTTTAGTGACTATGCCCTTATAGTATAGTTTGAAATCAGGTAATGTGATGCCTCCAACTTTGTTCTTTTTGCTTAGTCTTGCTTTGGCTATGCAGGTTCTTTTTTTTTTTTTTTTTGGTTCTATATGAATATTATGATTATTTTTCTAGTTCTGTGAAGAATGACAGTGGTATTTGGATGAAAATTGTATTGGGTTTGTTGATTGCTTTTGGCAGTATGGTCAATTTCACAATATTAATTCTACTCACCTGTGAGCATGGGAAGTATTTTTATTTGTTTGTGTCATCTATGATTTCTTCCAGCAGTGTTCTATAGTTTTCCTTGGTGGTTGTTGGTGTATAGAAGAGCTACTTATTTGTGTACATTAATTTTATATCCTGAAATTTTGCTGAATTCATTCATCAGTTATAGGAGCCTTTTGGTGGAGTCTTCAGTGTTTTCTAGGTAGACAATCACATCATCAGCAAACAATGACAATTTGACTTTCTTTTTACCAATTTGGATGCCCTTTATTTATTGTTCTTTTCTGA
>NW_012116323.1:4024-4358 GCF_000951035.1 Colobus angolensis palliatus
GAATGCAGTCATCCTGACTTGTTCCAGAAAGGCTGTCTATAGTGGCACCCATGCCAAGCTTCCATGGGAGAAGCCCCAATTGTGACTGCAGTGGCGGGCAATGGGGAGAAGACATTCCTTTCTCCAAGACCCTTCACGTACACCATGGTTGTCTGTTGGGTTAGAGTTGCAGATGTTCCCTGCTGAGCTCAGCACTGCAACTGTCTCTAAGAGAAACTTTCCACCAGCGGAAAGATCTTATGCTCAAAGCCTGCTGTCCAGATTATTTTTTCTCATGGGGTGCACTATTAATGTAGTACACTCCCCCTTCGCCTAGGAGAGAAAGTCCCTGGGA
>NW_012116324.1:0-1188 GCF_000951035.1 Colobus angolensis palliatus
CTCGCCCGGCTAGTTTTTTGTTTTTTGTTTTTTTTAGTAGAGACTGGGTTTCACCTTGTTAGCCAGGATGGTCTCGATCTCCTGACCTCGTGATCCGCCCGTCTCGGCCTCCCAAAGAGCTGGGATTACAGGCTTGAGCCACCGTGCCCGGCCAACATTGTCCTTTAATAGTATCCAAAACCCAAAACAATCTCGGTTCTCAGTATTTGACTCTATAGGAACACCGTTTTTCTCTCTCTTTATTTTTATTTTTATTTTTGAGATGGAGTCTTGCTCTTGTCGCCCAGGTTGAAGTGTAATGGCATGATCTCTGCTCACTGCAACCTCCGCCTCCCAGGTTCAAGCTATTCTCATGCCTCAGCCTCCCGAGTAGCTGGGATTACAGACATGTGCCACCACGTCCGGCTAATTTTGTATTTTTAGTAGAGACAGGGTTTCTCCATGTTGGTCAGGCTGGTCTGGAACTTCCAACCTCAGGTGATGTGCCCGCCTCGGTCTCCCAAAGTGCTGGGATTACAGGCGTGAGCCACCGCGCCCGGCCTGGGAACACCTTTTCTTACATCTTCAAGTGCCAGAAATGCTTATGAAAACGAGAAAAGAAGTATTAAGAGTAATTATAAAGAAACACTCATTTTCTTCCCAAGAGCGCCAGGGAGATTTCTTCTTTCCTCTTCTTTCTTTCTTTTCTTTTTCTTTTTCTAATTTCAAAGGAGTATAATTAAATTGCCAGGTAAAAACTCAAAAGGTCTTTTTCATAGTGTTTTGGAAGGTTCTCTGCTTGTGTTTGTATTCCCTTTAGCCTCCACCTTCCTCTATCCAGTCCCTGCACCCTTTCCCCCAGGCCCCGTTCTTCAAGGCTTCAGAGTAGCTCTCCTCCGGTTAAAAGAAGTCTCAGCACAGAATCTTCAAACCTCCTCGGAGGCCACCAACGGTCCCTAACGCCGCCATGGAGCTGAAGCACCTGGGGCGGGGCGGGGCGGGGCGCGCTGGCCTACACCTGTGGAGGGGGCGGCGCCCCAACGGCCGCGCCGGGGCTGGGGGAGGGGAGCTACTTACTCCCCGCTCGGGGGCAGTGACTCATCGCCAACCACGGGCGGCCAGAGATAAGCAGTCCTGGGAAGGGGCCGAGAGGCGGGGCCGCCAGGTCGGGCAGGTCTGCGCTCCGCCCCGCCGCGCGCACAGAGCGCT
>NW_012116324.1:6380-7062 GCF_000951035.1 Colobus angolensis palliatus
AGTGCTGGGATTACAGGCTTGAGCCACCGCGCCCGGCCGTGTTTATTTATTATTACCTATTATTATTATTGAGACAGAGTTTCGCTCGTTGCCCAGGCTGGAGTGCAACCTCTGCCTCCTGGGTTCAGACGATTCTCCTGCCTTAGTCCCCCGAGTAGCTGGGACTACAGGTATGCACCACAACGGTCGGCTAATTTGTATTTTTAGTAGAGACTGGTTTCGCCATGTTGACCAGGCTGGTCTCGAACTCCTGATCTCAGCTGATTCACCCACCTTGGCCTCTCAAAGTGCTGGGATTACAGATGTGAGCCACTGTGCCCGCCGAATATTTGTATTTGTAGAGACGTCCAGGCTGGTCTCGAACTCCTGGGCTGAAGTGATCACTGGGTTTGGGCCTCCCAGAGTTCTGGAATTACAGGCATGAGTCGCCACACCCGGCCTTAAAAAAAGATTTAAAATAGTGACTGCTATGTTGCACTATTATTCAAATGTTGGACATGTAGTCTCTCTCTCTTTCTCTCTCGCTCTCTCTTTTTTTTTGGAAACAGTGTCTCGGTCTGTGGTTCAGCCTGGAGTGCAGTGGCACGTTTACAGCTCACTGCAGCCTCCATCTCCCGGTCTCAAGTGATGCTCTTTTTTTTTTTTTTTGAGACGGAGTCTCGCTCTGTCGCCCAGGCTGGAG
>NW_012116325.1:0-1730 GCF_000951035.1 Colobus angolensis palliatus
TAGCCAGGATGGTCTCGATCTCCTGACCTCGTGATCCGCCCGTCTCAGCCTCCCAAAGTGCTGGGATTACAGGCTTGAGCCACCGCGTCCGGCCTCTAGTTCTATTTTTGATCTGAACTTCTACTATTTTAATAATGTGACTCTTTTGCCAAAACAACAAGGGAGAGAGAGAAATGAGAGCCTAGGGCTTCTGCAGAGTGGCCCTCCTCTCTGCCGGCACATCTGCCCACACCACCTCCTGCACACAGATGTTTACAGTCGCCAGAAACCACAGCACTTCCGCCTGCTTCAGACAGTGTGGCCAGTTCATCCTACCGACCGCTTGCTTTGTTTATTAGAGAAAAAAAGCCAACACCCGACTACCACCAAAAAACCCTACCACCAAGGTCCCAGACGGGCTGAACCCATAACCTCAGGGAGGGAGGGCAGCCTGTGGTGAGGGGAATCCCAGTGGCCTGAGGAAGGCTTGGCCACCCCCTGACCCCACCCGACAGGAGCACTGTGAATGAACTGAAAAGGGGGCCCTGTACCCCGGTGCTGACCTTTTCATCCCAGTGCCTGGTTCTACCATGGTGTAAAATGACTTTTTTTTTTTTTTTTTTTTTTTGAGACGGAGTCTCGCTCTATCGCCCAGGCTGGAGTGCAGTGGCGTGATCTGGGCTCACTGCAACCTCCGCCTCCCAGCTTCAAGCTATTCTCCTGCCTCAACCTTCCAAGTAGCTGGGACTACAGGCACGTGCCACCACGCCTGGCTAATTTTTTGTAATTTTTTTTAGTAGAGACGGCGTTTCGCTGTGTTAGCAGGATGGTCTCGATCTCCTGAACTCGTGATCTGTCCGCCTCAGCCTCCCAAAGTGCTAGGATTACAGATGTGAGCCACTGCACCCAGCCTTTATTTATTTATTTATTCATTTATTTATTTAAGTTCTGAGATACATTTGCAGAATGTGTAGGGCTGTTACATAGGTATACATGTGCCATGATGGTTTGCTGCATCTATCAATCTGTCATCTAGGTTTTAAGCCCCGCATGTGTTAGGTATTTGTCCTAATGCTCTCCCTCTCCCCCCTCTTGACCCCCATCCCCTGATGGGCCCTGGTGTGTGATGTTCCCCTCCCTGTGTCCATGTGTTCTCATTGTTCAACTCCCACTTATAAGCGAGAACATGCAGTGTTTGGTTTTCTGTTACTGTGTTAATTTGCTGAGAATGATGGTTTCCAGCTTCATCCATGTCCCCGCAAAGGACACGAACTCATTCTTTTTTATGGCTGCATAGTATTCCATGCTGTATATGTGACACATTTTCTTTATCCAGTCTATCATTGATGAGCATTCAGGTTGGTTCCAAGTCTTTGCTATTGTAAATAGTGCTGCAATAAACATTTGCATTTGTTGGTGGGAGTGTAAATCAGTTCAACCATTGTGGAAGATAGTGTGGCAATTCCTCAACGATCTAGAACCAGAAATACCATTTGACCCAGGAATCCCATTACTGGGTATATACCCAAATGATTCTAAATTGCTCTTAAAATTTAACCTGTCAGGCCATGATGGGAAGTAGGGGTCGGACATGCCTCATTATACCTCTCTAGTATTAACATCAACACAGACCTTTAAGTCTAATAAGAAGCATTTACAACTTATTCTTTCTGAAGCCTGCTACCTGGAGGCTTCTTCTGCAAATAACAATTTGGTCTCCACCATCATTTATCTTTTTTTTTTTTTTTTTT
>NW_012116325.1:3353-4388 GCF_000951035.1 Colobus angolensis palliatus
AAAAAAAAAAAAAAAAAGGATAGAGAGAGAAAAGAGAGAGGATAGAAATAATAGGAAAAATGCCAGGTGCAGTGGTTCACGCCTATAATCCCAGCACTTTGGGAGGCTGAGGAGGGTGGATCACAAGGTCAGCAGTTCAAGACCAGCCTGGCCAACATGGTGAAGCCCTGTCTCTACTAAAAATATGAAAAAAAAAATTAGCTGGACGTGCTGGCGTACACCTGTAATCCCAGCTACTCTGGAGGTTGAGGCAGGAGAATTGCTTAAACCCAGAAGGTGGAGGTTGCAGTGAGCCAAGATCATGCCACTGCACTCCAGCCTGGGTGACAGAGTGAGACTCTGTCTTGAGGGGGGAATAAAAAAAGAAATAATAGGAAAAATATCCCTAAGTTGAAGAAAGGCAAGAATCTTCAGATTGAAAGGGTTCAAGTGTCAAGCAAGATAAAGAAAAGCCAAAAACAAAACTAGACACAGCCTGGTGATGCTGCAGCACTCTAAGGATAATGAAAAACTTCCCACATGTTTCTGGAGAGAGGAAAACAAGTCATCTGCAACTAGCATCAAATTTGTCATCAACAATATTGGGTTCTAGAGGACGTCTAAGATATTGAAAGAGCGTCCTCCAAGTTCTCAGGGAGTTTTGATGCTGTCAATGTACACCCACATGCATTTTCTGGGGAAAAAACAGGTTCAAGGACATACTCCAGCAAAATAAAAAAGGAATTCACAAACAGGAAATAGTGAAATTAACTGAGGAGCACAATGTGGAAAAACAATCCCAGAATGACAGTTGTCCACAGACCAGCAAAGTTAGTGGTTCAATTAGAATAGCAAGTCAGGGAGTTTCACTAAAAAATTATTTCAAGAAGAAAGTGGATTCCAGTCAACAAATAATGTTTATGAAAGAGGATAGTCTTTGTCTCTCCATCAATGAAAAAGCCAGAGAAGGCCGGGCGCGGTGGCTCAAGCCTGTAATCCCAGCACTTTGGGAGGCCGAGACGGGCGGATCACGAGGTCAGGAGATCGAGACCATCC
>NW_012116325.1:9993-10355 GCF_000951035.1 Colobus angolensis palliatus
GGTCTCGATCTCCTGACCTCGTGATCCCCCCGTCTTGGCCTCCCAAAGTGCTGGGATTACAGGTGTGAGCCACCGCGCCCAGCCTATTTTATTTATTTTAAATAGAGTCTTGCTCTGTCGCCCAGGCTGGAGTGCATTGGCATGATCTTGGGTCACTGCAACCCCTGCCTCCCAGATTCAAGTGATTCTCCTGCCTCAGCCTCCCAAGTAGCTGGAATTACAGGCACTTGCCACCACACCCAGCTAATTTTTATATTTTTAGTGGAGATGGGGTTTCACCATCTTGACCAGGCTGATCTTGAACTCCTGACCTCGTGATCCACCTGCCTCGGCCTCCCAAAGTGCTGGGATTACAGGCGTGA
>NW_012116326.1:0-230 GCF_000951035.1 Colobus angolensis palliatus
GTCTTCCACAATGGTTGAACTAGTTTGCAGTCCCACCAACAGTGTAAAAGTGTTCCTATTTCTCCACATCCTCTCCAGCACCTGTTGTTTCCTGACTTTTTAACAATCACCATTCTGACTGGTATGAGGTAGTATCTCATTGTGGTTTTGATTTGCATTTCTCTGATGACAAGTGATGATGAGCATTTTTTCACGTGTCTATTGGCTGTATGAATGTCTTCTTTTGAGAA
>NW_012116326.1:529-1528 GCF_000951035.1 Colobus angolensis palliatus
TGGCTGGGTCAAATGGTACTTCTAGTTCTAGATGCTTGAGGAATCGCCACACAGTCTTCCACAATGGTTGAACTAGTTTGCAGTCCCACCAACAGCGTAAAAGTGTTCCTATTTCTCCGCATCCTCTCCAGCACCTGTTGTTTCCTGACTTTTTAACAATCACCATTCTGACTGGTATGACGTAGTATCTCATTGTGGTTTTGATTTGCATTTCTCTGATGACAAGTGATGAGCATTTTTTCATGTGTCTGTTGGCTGTATGAATGTCTTCTTTTGAGAAGTGTCTGTTCATATCCTTTGCCTACTTTTTGATAGGGTTGATTTTTTCTTGTAAATTTGTTTAAGTTCTTTGTAGATTCTGGATATTGGCCCTTTGTCAGATGGGTAGATTGTAAAAATTTTCTCCCATTCTGTAGGTTGCCTCTTCACTCTGATGGTAGTTTCTTTTGCTGTGCAGAAGCTCTTTAGTGTAATTAGATCCCATTTATCTCTTTGGCTTCTGTTACCATTGCTTTTGGTGTTTTAGTCATGAAGTCCTTGCCCATGCCTATGTCCTGAATGGTATTGCCTAGGTTTTCTTCTAGGGTTTTTATTGTTTTAGGTCTAACATTTAAGTCTTTAATCTATCTTGAATTAATTTTTGTATAAGGTGTAAGGAAGGGATCCAGTTTCAGCTTTCTACATATGGCTAGCCAGTTTTCAGAGCACCATTTATTAAACAGGGAATCCTTTCCCCATTTCTTGTTTTCGTCAGGTTTGTCAAAGATCAGATGGTTGTAAATGTGTGGTATGATTTCTGAGGGCTCTGTTCTGTTCCATTGGTCTGTATCTCTGTTTTGGTACCAGTACCATGCTATTTTGGTTACTGTAGCTTTCTAGTATAGTTTGAAGTCAGGTAGCATGATGCCTCCAGTTTTGTTCTTTTTGCTTAGGATTGTCTTGGCAATGCAGGCTCTTTTTTGGTTCCATATAAACTTTAAAGTAGTTTTTTTCCAATTC
>NW_012116327.1:0-664 GCF_000951035.1 Colobus angolensis palliatus
ATTTCTAAAGAAAAGCTAGCTGGGATCTTATAAAGACTGCATTGAATCTGTAGATTACTTTGGGAGGTATTAGCACTTTAACAATATTAAGTCTCCTGACCCATGAACATAGAATGTGTTTCCATTTATTTATACCTTCTTTAATTTCTTTCAACATTGCCTTGTAGTTTTCAGAATATTATTTTTGTATTCCTTTTCTTAAATTTATTCCTAAATATTTTATTCTTTTTGATATTGTAAATGGAATTGTTTTCCTTAATCTCATTTTTGATTGTTTATTGCAAGTATATAGATAAACAATTGATTTTTATATATTGATCTTATTTCCTACAACCTTGATTGACCTTTTTGTGGATTCCTTAGGATTTTCTACATACAAGATCGTGTTATCTGCAAACAGAGATACTTTTACTTTTTTCTTTTCCAGTTCAGATGGCTCGTATTTCTTTTTCTTGCCTAACTGCCCTGGATAGAACTCCCAATACAATATTGAGATGCTGACATCCTTGTTTTGTTCCTAATCTTAAGAGTAAGTCATTCACTCTTTCATCATTAAGTATAGTGTCAGCGGCCGGGCGCGGTGGCTCAAGCCTGTAATCCCAGCACTTTGGGAGGCCGAGACGGGCGGCTCACGAGGTCAGGAGATCGAGACCATCCTGGCTAA
>NW_012116327.1:7749-9286 GCF_000951035.1 Colobus angolensis palliatus
CCGCCACCTCGCCCGGCTAGTTTTTTTGCATTTTTTAGTAGAGACGGGGGTTTCACCGTGTTAGCCAGGATGGTCTCGATCTCCTGACCTCGTGATCCGGCCGTCTCGGCCTCCCAAAGTGCTGGGATTACAGGCTTGAGCCACCGCGCCCGGCCCAATTTTTTGTATTTTTAGTAGAAACGGGGGTTTCACCATGTTGGCCTGGCTGGTCTTGAACTCCTGACCTCATGATTCGCCTGCCTTGGCTTCCCAAAGTGCTGGGATTACAGGCGCGAGCCATTGTGCCCAGCTAAATTAACTCTTCTTTAAATGTTTGTTAGAACTCAGTGGTGAACTATCTGGGCCTAGAGTTTTCTTTGTGGTTAGTTTTTTTAAAATTACTAATTCAATCTCTTCACTTGTGATAGGTCTATTGATATTCGTTTTTTCTTTTTGAGTCAGTTTTAGTAGTTTTCATCTTTCTAGGAATTTGTTCATTTTATCTAATTATTGATGTCCAGTTGTTAATAGTATTTCTTTATAATCCATTTTATTTCTGTAAAGTCAGTAGTAATGTTCCCTCTTTAATTTGTAATTCTATCAATGAAATCAACCCAATAGTCCCAGAGACAGTTTTTGTGGATAAACATAGAAATTGATCCTTTCGTCCTTAAAGCTTGAAACTTTCATTTGTTTCATTTGCGTTCCTTCCTCAGGAAAAGACCCTCAGGCCTCTCAAAAAGTATCAAACAACTGAAACTCAACAGATCACCACATCCAGACAATGAGGTGTCAAACCCCTCATTCCTCATGATTGCTTCCTTACCCCTCCCTAGTTCCTGACTTCCCACACAGTTACATTTCTTCCCCACTAAATAAACCCCTAATATTAGTCAGCCAGGAAGATGGAATTGAGACTGATCTCCCAACTCCTCAACTGCAGCACCCCCCACCCCCACCTTATTAAAGCCTTCTTCCTTGGTAATACTCATTGTCTCAGTGAGTGGCTTTCTGTGCCAGGAGCAGCAGGATCTAGACCAAACCTCGGGTGTTTTGGTAACAGTAATTTGAGTCTTCTCTCTTTTCTTCTTGGTCAATGTAGCTAAAGGTTTGACAATTTTGTTAATTTTTTTCAAAGAAGCAGCTTTTAGTTTAATTGATTTTTCTCTCTTGTTTTTCTATTATCTAGTCTGTTAATTTTCACTCTAATTATTCTCTTCTTTTCACTTGCTTTAGGTAAATAACACTGAGTAAAATGTTTCCTTACATTACTTGTTTTTGTTTTGGCCTACCTTCCCTTCTTTGAAAGCTATCACATTCAATCATTGGGTAAGCTTATGTTAAGTTCCTTTATTGCTGCACTATATAAATTAAAATGTCAAGTTAAAACAATTTCTGTAAAGACAGAGATGGATGTCTAGCTTCTAGAACATTGCTACTAAATATGTGGTCCATGTATCAACAGCATCAGCAACACCTGAAAGTGTTTTGGAACTACAGAGTCTCAGGGCCTCTGCAGACCTAGCATCAGCAACACCTGAAAGTGTTTTGGAAATGC
>NW_012116327.1:19911-20296 GCF_000951035.1 Colobus angolensis palliatus
TGAGGTGGGCGGATCACGAGGTCAGGAGATTGAGACCATCCTGACTAACACGGTGAAACCCCTACTAAAAATACAAAAAATTAGCCGGGCATATTGACGGGCACCTGTAGTCCCAGCTACTCTGGAGGCTGAGGCAGGAGAATGGCATGAACCCGGGAGGCGGAGCTTACAGTGAGCTAAGATGGCCCCACTGCACTCCAGCCTAGGCAACAGAGCGAGTCTCTGTCTCAAACAAACAAACAAAAAAAACAAAGACGTTGCCATGGGAAGCTACAATTGTTCAGAACCTTTTGTAATTCCTTCTTTGGAGTTGTTCTCAGAGCCAGTCTATGAATCAGAGAAGAAAAGTGGTCAATATATAACTAATTTTTTTTTTTTTTTTTTT
>NW_012116328.1:0-819 GCF_000951035.1 Colobus angolensis palliatus
GAGAGGCTGAGGCAGAAGGATTGCTTGAGCCCAGGAGGCGGAGCTTGCAGTGAGCTGAGATCCAGCCACTGCACTCCAGCCTGGGCGACAGAGCTAGACTCCGTCTCCAAAAAAAAAAAAAAAGAAAAGAAAAGAAAAGAAAATAGCCCCTCTGCTACTGCACCAAAAAGAAACATGAAAAAGTGTCTATGAAATGGATACACAGGGAGTTAATCCTGCCCTAGAGGAGCTCTTAGTGGCCAACAAGGGAAAGGGTTTATCCAGCAATTTGGTGAGTTTGCCCACATCAAAGAGAACGTAAACACGCAAGAGGTTGTTGCTTGTCAATGTATACACCAGCTTCAAAGCTGAAGTCTGAGGATACTGTCAATGGCCCAATTTAGATGTTATTAAAGGGTGCTTTGGGGAGTGAGTACGTGAATTGAAATAACAGGGTTGTGGCTACTTCTGGTTTAGACTAACTCAATTTTTTCTCTTAATATAAGCCCCTAAGTTCCCCAAGTAATTAACTTGATGTTCACTCCAATTTCTTTGTGAAAACTAACTTCGCTGAGCTGTATGCCTTTCTTCGTGTGAGATTTCCATGGTAGAAGAGGAAAGGGCCACTTTTGTCGTCTTCCCTCCCCACAGATGAGCCAGTCCAAGTCGGAATGAAGAGACCCCACCTCCACATAGCACATACGTCTTTATGAACAATCTTTTTATTATTATTGTTATTATTTTTTATTTGGAGTCTCGCTCTGTCACCCAGGTTGGAGTGCAGTGGTGTGATCTCAGCTCACTGCAACCTCTGCCTCCCAGGTTCAAGCGATTCTCCTG
>NW_012116328.1:8129-10117 GCF_000951035.1 Colobus angolensis palliatus
GCTGCATCTTGCCCTGGAAGAACATGGTTTTGCCTGTGAGTTAGAGACAAGAGGGTTTGTAAGAAGTTCGGAATCATGTCAGTATTGTGGAGAATCTTAGCGTTGGAGCATCCCAGCCATCACCTAATACAATCTTCTCACATTAGATCTGAGGGAAAAAAAGAAACAGAAAGAGGAAAGTCATAGACACAGTTATTGTTGGCTTTTAAAAACACTGCCATAAGGATACAATAATTTAGAAAATAAAAATCCAGCCAGGCACAGTGGCCCATGTCTGTAATCCCAGCACTTTGGGAGGCCAAGGTGGGAGAATTGCTTGAGCCCAGGATGTTAAGACCAACCTGGACAACCTAGTGAGACCCTATCTCCACAAAAGCAGTAAGGAAAACTATCTGGGTGTGGTGGCACACGCCTGCAGTCCTAGCTACTCTGGAGGCCGAGGCAGGTGAATCATTTGAGTCCAAGAGTTCAAGACCAGCCTAGCCAACATAGTGAGACCCCGTGTCTAAAACAATAATAATAATAATAATAATGATAAGCAAAAGTAGCTGTGTGTGGTGTTACATTCCTATAGTCCTAGCTACTTGAGAGGCTGAGGCAGAAGGATTGCTTGAGCCCAGTAGTTCAAGGTTGCAGTGAACAATGATTTACTACACTCCATCCTGAGTGACAGAGTGAGATCCTGTTTCAAAAAAAAAAAAAATCTAGCAAGAAAACACTTCTCATTGCCAAAACTGGCCCCCTCCTTGTCATTATTTTCAGTGTGATCTGAAAATGGCTATTCATGAATGTCTGCAGCTGTTTTTCAGGGACTGCTTCAAGTGAACTAAACTCCAAGCTGTTTAGGTTTGTTTTTCTCTTCTCTTTTCTTTTTAATCTGGCATTCCTGAACTGGGACCACTTTGGAAATAACTTCTATAAAATCCATTATGAAAAATCTGTGCTTAAAATATATGTATTTATCAGATATTTCAAAATGCTTTCTAAAATTAGCCTTCAAAAAAATGACAATTTAGCTAAACATTCTTTGCTAGCAAAACTAGTGTTAATCACATATGTGCCTACCTTGAGTGGATGCCTATTAATAAATGGCAGATGCTCAGATCATCTACCTCCTCATGCTGGATGAAACCCACTGTGTTTCAAACGCAAGACGGTGCAGTAGCTGAAGATTAATCTAGAGGTGGCACCTAAACCGGACCAAGTACAGCACTGTCTGAGGACCTCTGAACCTGGAAGGAATGAGAATTTCACTTTGGATATCTGGAATATATGATGTGGAACAGGGACGTTGCTGCTCAAATTTCCTGCCCCAGCATGGAGAACTAGAGGAAGAAACACATGAAGAAGGATATTTAAGAGACAGAGAAAGTTTGGCTGCCATTGTAGTGCCTAGTTCTCATCATTACTCATGTTCCATGAAGCACTTCAGTTTCCACATAAACCACACCTTTTTGTTTTTGTTTTTGAGCTGAAGTCTCACTCTGTCGTCCAGGCTGGAGCGCAGTGGTGCCATCTCAGCTCACTGCAACCTCCGCCTCCTGGGTTCAAGTGATTCTCCTGTCTCAGCCTCCTGAGTAGCTGGGATTACAGGCACACTCCACCACGCCCAGCTAATTTTTTTGTATTTTTAACAGAGATGGGGTTTTACCAGGTTGTCCAGGCTGGTCTGAAACTCCTGACCTCAAGTGATCCACCTGCATTGGGATCCCAAAGTGCTGGGATTACAGGCACGAGCCAAAGCATCTGGCCTATAAATGCCACTTTTTGCTGGTCTAGACTGGTCTAGACTGAGTTATCCTCTCATTACCAAAAGATCATCTCTCATCTGTCATCTCTCCTCTAACTCAATCTCCTTGCTGGGCCCCTGCTTCCATCCTGCCTTAAGAAATACTGGAGAAATATAAGTCAGATCTTGTCACTCTTACTCAAAACTGTCCCCTTGCTCCCAGCCCACTCAGTGCAAAGCTGAAGTCCCTGCAATGCCC
>NW_012116329.1:0-652 GCF_000951035.1 Colobus angolensis palliatus
CATTATGCCTGTAGCGGGACAGACCTGTATTGAAACCCCAATAGTTATCAGCTGTTTGACTTTATAACAGTTCTAAAACTCTCTGAGCTTCAGTTTTTCTCATCTGTAGTAAGCAATGATAGTATTGTCTCCCTTATGAATAGGTGTGAGGATTAAATACAGTAGTGGCTGTGAAGTATCTAATGTGGTGCTTGAGCTATAAGAAAGATCAGTAAATGTTAGCAATCGTCGTTGATTTTTATTGCCCTACTTCTATTTCTAGGGTGTTTTTTTAAATGGATATTGTATATATGTTAATTAAAATAACATGTATAACTGAGTTACTAGGAAAAATGCTTACTTATATATGGGAAAACAAAATGGTAACAACTAAAAGAAATGCAATTATTTTTCACTTTAGATCGTAAAATTTCTTAAGAGTGGATTTGATTTTGGAAGGGTTGCTACAAAGAAATCTGCCTTGTTTGGATATTACTGATGGTAGGACAGTATTCTGAGCTTAAAACACTTGCATCCTGTTGCTCTGCATATTTATGGTATAATTAAAGTGGCTTATATTTGCCTTGAAAACCCACTTGAAGGCATTTTATTCTTAAGGCGTTTTTTCTTGATTTTCATCTTTTATTTCTTTTTTTTTTTTTTTTTTTGAGAC
>NW_012116329.1:3498-7171 GCF_000951035.1 Colobus angolensis palliatus
GTTTGTTGGCTGCATAAATGTCTTCTTTTGAGAAGTGTCTGTTCATATCCTTTGCCCACTTTTTGATGGGGTTGTTTTTTTGTTGTAAATTCGTTTAAGTTCCTTGTAGATTCTGGATATTAGTCCTTTGTCAGATGGACAGATTGCAGAAATTTTCTCCCATTCTGAAGGTTGCCTGTTCACTCTGATGATAGTTTCTTTTGCTGTGCAGAAGCTCTTTAGTTTAATTAGATCTCATTTGTCAATTTTGGCTTTTGTTGCCATTGCTTTTGGTGTTTTAGTCATGAAGTCTTTGCCCATGCCTATGTCCTGAATGGTATTGCCTAGGTTTTCTTCTAGGGTTTTTATGGTTTTAGGTCTTATGTTTAAGTCTTTAATCCATATCGAGTTAATTTTGTATAAGGTGTAAGGAAGGGATCCAGTTTCAGTTTTCTGCATATGGCTAACCAGTTTTCCCAGCACCATTTATTAAATAGGGAGTCCTTTCCCCATTGCTTGTTTTTCTCAGGTTTGTCAAAGATGAGATGGTTGTAGATGTGTGGCATTATTTCTGAGGCCTCTGTTCTGTTCCATTGGTCTATATATCTGTTTTGGTTACTGTAGCCTTGTAGTATAGTTTGAAGTTAGGTAGTGTATTTCGTCGAGCTTTGTTCTTTTTGCTTAGGATTGTCTTGGCTATATGGGCTCTTTTTTGGTTCCATATGAAATTTAAAATAGTTTTTTCCAATTCTGTGAAGAAAGTCAATGGTAGCTTGATGGCGATAGCATTGAATCTATAACTTACTTTGGGCAGTATGGCCATTTTCATGATATTGATTCTTCCCATCCATGAGCATGGAATGTTTTTCCATTTGTTTGTGTCCTCTCTTATTTCCTTGAGCAGTGGTTTGCAGTTCTCCTTGAAGAGGTCCTTTACATCCCTTATAAGTTGTATTCCTAGGTATTGTATTCTCTTTGTAGCAATTGTGAATGGGAGTTCACTCATGGTTTGGCTCTCTGTCTTTTATTGTGGTGTATAGGAATGCTTGTGATTTGTGCACATTGATTTTGTGTAATGAGACCTTGCTGAAGTTGCTCATCAGCTTAAGGTGATGTTGGGCTGAGACGGTGGGGTTTTCTAAATATACAATCATGTCATCTGCAAACAGAGACAATTTGACTTCCTCTCTTCCTATTTGTATATGCGTTATTTCTTTCTCTTGCCTGATTGTCCTGGCCAAAACTTCCAATACTATGTTGAATAGGAGTGGTGAGAGAGGGCATCCTTGTCATGTGCCGGTTTTCAAAGGGAATGCTTCCATCTTTTGCCCATTCAGTATGGTATTGGCTGTGGGTTTGTCATAAATAGCTCTTATTATTTTGAGATATCTTTCATCAATACCTAGTTTATTGAGAGTAACATGAAGGGATGTTGAATTTTATCAGAGGCCTATTCTGCATCTATTGAGATAATCAGGTGGTTTTTGTCATTGGTTCTGCTTATGTGATGGATTATGTTTATTGATTTGCCTGTGTTGAACCAGCCTTGCATCCCAGGGATGAAGCCGACTTGATCGTGGTGGATAAGCTTTTTGATGTGCTGCTGGATTCAGTTTGCCAGTATTTTATTGAGGATTTTCGCAATGATGTTCATCAGGGATATTGGCCTGAAATTTTTTTTTGCTGTGTCTCTGCCAGATTTTGGTATCAGGATGATGCTGGCCTTTTAAAAAGAGTTAGGGAGAAGTCCCTTTTTTTCTATTGTTTGAAATAGTTTCAGAAGGAATGGGACCAGCTCCTCTTTGTACCTCTGGTAGAATTTGGCTGTGAATCCGTCTAGTCCTGGGCTTTTTTTTGGTTGGTAGGCTATTAATTACTGCCTCAACTTCAGAACTTGTTATTGGTCTGTTCAGGGATTCGACTTCTTCCTGGTTTAGTCTTGGGAGGGGGTATGTGTCCAGAATTTATCCATGTCTTCTAGATTTTCTAGATTATTTGCATAGAGGTGTTTATAGTATTAGCTGATGGTAGTTTGTATTTCTGTGGGATCAGGGTGATATCCCCTTTATCATTTTTGATTGTGTCTATTTGATTCTTCTCTCTTTTCTTCTTTTTTAGTCTGGCTAGCAGTCTATCTATTTTGTTAATCTTTTCAAAAAAAACCAGCTCCTGGATTCATTGATTTTTTTTTTTAAGGCTTTTTCATGTCTCTTTCTCCTTCAGTTCTGCTCTAATCTTAGTTATTTCTTGCCTTCTGCTAGCTTTTGAATTTGTTTGCTCTTGCTTCTCTAGTTCTTTTAATTTTGATGTTAGGGTGTCGATTTTGGTTTTTTCCTTCTTTCTCCAGTGGGCATTTAGTGCTATAAATTTTCCTCTAAACACTGCTTTAGCTGTGTCCCAGAGATTCTGATACATGTGTCTTTGTTCTCATTAGTTTCAAAGAACTTACTTACTTCTGCCTTAATTTTGTTATTTACCCAATAGTCATTTAGGAGCAGGTTCAGTTTCCAGTTGTGTGGTTTTGAGTGAGTTTTTTAATCCTGAGTCCTAATTTGATTGCACTGTGGTTTGAGAGACTGTTTGTTATGATTTCCATTCTTTTGCATTTGCTGAGGAGTGTTTCACTTCCAATTATGTGATCAATTTTAGAAAAAGTACGATGTGGTGCTGAGAAGAATGTGTATTCTGTTAATTTGGGGTGGCGAGTTCTGTAGATGTCTGTTAGGTCTGCTTGATCCAGACCTGAATTGAAGTCCTAAATATCCTTGTTAATTTTCTATCTTGTTGATCTAATATTGATAGTGGGGTGTTAAAGTCTCCCACTATTATTGTGTGGGAGTCTAAGTCTCTTTGCAGGCCTGTAAGAACTTGCTTTATGAATCTGGGTGCTCCTGTATTGGGTGCATATATATTTAGGATAGTTAGCTCTTCTTGTTGCATTGATCCCTTTACCATTATGGAATGCCCTTCTTTGTCTTTTTTGATCTTTGTTGGTTTGACGTCTGTTTTATCAGAGACCAGGATTGCAACCCCTGCTTTTTTTTTGCTTCCCATTTGCTTGGTAAATCTCCTCCATCCCTTTATTTTTACCCTGTGTGTGTCTTTGCACATAAGATGGGTCTCCCGAATACAGCACACCAGTGGATCTTGACTCTATCCAATTTGTCAATCCGTGTCTTTTAATTGGGGCATTTAGCCCATGTACATTTAAGATTAATATTGTTATGTGTGAATTTTATCCTGTCATTATGATGCTGTCTGGTTATTTTGCCTGTTACTTGATGCAGTTTCTTCATTGTGTTGATGGTCTTTACGATTTGGTATGTTTTTGCAGTGGTTGGTACTGGTTTTTCTTTTCTATATTTAGTGCTTCCTTCAGGAGCTCTTGTAAGGCAGGCTGCGTGGTGACAAAAATCTCTCAGCATTTCTTGTCTGTAAAGGATTTTATTTCTCCTTCGCTTATGAAGCTTAGTTTGACTGGAAATGAAATTCTGGGTTGAAAATTGTTTTCTTTAAGAATGTTGAGTCTGGGCGTGGTGGCTCATGCCTGTAATCCCAGCACTTTGGGATGCCGAGATGGGCGGATCACAGGGTCGAGGGATCGAGATCATCTTGGCCAACATGGTGAAACCCCCTCTCTATTAAAAACACAAAAATTAGCTGGGTGTGGTGGTACACACCTGTAGTCCCAGCT
>NW_012116330.1:0-1732 GCF_000951035.1 Colobus angolensis palliatus
CCTGACCTCGTGATCTGCCCACCTCGGCCTCCCAAAGTGCTGGGATGACAGGTGTGAGCCACCGCACCCAGTCCACTGTCTGTTTTTTAGGAATAAGAATCCTGACCTCTCCATGTGTAGTATCTAGTCTGCTTTCGCTAAGCCAGGACTCCAGAGCCAACTTCAGAAACCAACCTGCATATTCCGGGAGGAGATTTTCTGAAGTCCCCGCAGGCGGTAGTAAGTTCCTAGGAAACAGTCCAGGACATGAGCAGGAAAATGACCCAGGTGCTCAGTGAAGTTTTCCATATACGGACCCAGGTGACTCAGAGGTAGCAGACTAAACCAGGATCGGAAGAGAGGCTCATCCACGCTCAGCAAATGCTTATTCTGGCTCATAAACGAAAGTAAGAAGCTCCTGCACGGGAGAAATCAGGACGGAGAAAAGAGACGCCGTGAGATCAGTGAGGGAAGATGGAGGAAACCAACACTGGAGGGACAGAAACAGTCCCAATTTCAAAACATGATTTAAATACTCCTGGGGCGGGCGTGGTGGCTCACACCTGAATCCCAAGGCCGACTTGGGAGGATCACGTGAGCCCAGGAGCTCGAAACCAGCCTGGGGAACCTAGTGAGGCCCTGTCTCTACTTTAATAAATAAAATAAAGGCTATGTGGAAAACAAAAATATGCAGTGAATCAAATGAAAAATACAGAACATCCTACTGAGAATTAACTTAATGGCCAGGCGCGGTGGCTCACACCTGAATCCCAGAACTTTGGGAGGCCGAGACGGGCGGATCACGAGGTCAGGAGATCAAGACCATCCTGGCTAACACTGTGAAACCCCGTCTCTACTAAAAAATACAAAAAACTAGCCAGGCGAGGTGGCGGGCACCTGTAGTCCCAGCTACTCGGGAGGCTGAGGCAGGAGAATGGCGTGAACCTGGGAGGTGGAGCTTGCAGTGAGCTGAGATCCGGCCACTGCACTCCAGCCTGGGCGACAGAGCGAGACTCCGTCTCAAAAAAAAAAACAAAAAGAATTAACTTAATGGCCGGGCGCGGTGGCTCACGCCTGAATCCCAGCACTTTGGGAGGCTGAGGCGGGTGGATCACCTGAGGTTAGGAGTTCGAGACCAGCCTGACCAACATGGAGAAACCCCGTCTCTACTAAAAAATACAAAAAACTAGCCAGGCGAGGTGGCGGGCACCTGTAGTCCCAGCTACTCGGGAGGCTGAGGCAGGAGAATGGCGTGAACCCGGGAGGCGGAGCTTGCAGTGAGCTGAGATCCGGCCACTGCACTCCAGCCTGGGCGACAGAGCGAGACTCCGTCTCAAAAAAAAAAACAAAAAGAATTAACTTAATGGCCGGGCGCGGTGGCTCACGCCTGAATCCCAGAACTTTGGGAGGCTGAGGCAGGCAGATCACTTGAGGCCAGGAGTTCAAGACCAGCCTGGCCAACATGGCAAAACCCATCTCCACTAAAAATACAAAAATTAGCCACATGTGGTATGTGATTACATGCACCTGTAGCCCCAGCCACTTGGGAGGCTGAGGCACATGAATCACTTGAACCTGGGAGGCGGAGGTTGCAGTGACCAGAGATCATGCCACCGCACTCCAGCCTGGGCAACAAAGCAGAATTGTGAAAGAAAAAAAGAGAGAGAGAGAGAGAAAGAAAAGGAAAAGAATTGGTTTCCAAAGGCTTTTACATCTTCTAAAGGCAAGACCATAACACTGCCTTTAGCAGAAG
>NW_012116330.1:1782-2457 GCF_000951035.1 Colobus angolensis palliatus
GAAACCAACCTGCATATTCCGGGAGGAGATTTTCTGAAGTCCCCGCAGGCGGTAGTAAGTTCCTAGGAAACAGTCCAGGACATGAGCAGGAAAATGACCCAGGTGCTCAGTGAAGTTTTCCATATACGGACCCAGGTGACTCAGAGGTAGCAGACTAAACCAGGATCGGAAGAGAGGCTCATCCACGCTCAGCAAATGCTTATTCTGGCTCATAAACGAAAGTAAGAAGCTCCTGCACGGGAGAAATCAGGACGGAGAAAAGAGACGCCGTGAGATCAGTGAGGGAAGATGGAGGAAACCAGCGCTGGAGGGACAGAAACAGTCCCAATTTCAAAACATGATTTAAATACTCCTAGGGGTGGGCGTGGTGGCTCACACCTGAATCCCAAGGCCGACTCGGGAGGATCACGTGAGCCCAGAAGCTCGAAACCAGCCTGGGGAACCTAGTGAGGCCCTGTCTCTACTTTAATAAATAAAATAAAGGCTATGTGGAAAACAAAAGTATGCAGTGAATCAAATGAAAAATACAGAACATCCTACTGAGAATTAACTTAATGGTCAGGCGCGGTGGCTCACACCTGAATCCCAGAACTTTGGGAGGCCGAGACGGGCGGATCACGAGGTCAGGAGATTGAGACCATCCTGGCTAACACTGTGAAACCCCGTCTCTACTAA
>NW_012116330.1:4605-5799 GCF_000951035.1 Colobus angolensis palliatus
TAGGAGTTCAAGACCCGCCTGGCCAACATGGCAAAACCCATCTCCACTAAAAACACAAAAATTAGCCACATGTGGTATGTGATTACATGCACCTGTAGTCCCAGCCACTTGGGAGGCTGAGGCACATGAATCACTTGAACCTGGGAGGCGGAGGTTGCAGTGACCAGAGATCATGCCACTGCACTCCAGCCTGGGCAACAAAGCAGAATTGTGAAAGAAAGAGAGAGAGAGAGAGAGAAAGAAAAGGAAAAGAATTGGTTTCCAAAGGCTTTTACATCTTCTAAAGGCAAGACCATAACACTGCCTTTAGCAGAAGTTGGGATCCAGGGGCGCAGAGCAACTGCCTCATTTTTTCTGCTGTCCCCAGTCTTTGGCATTCGGCAGGCTCTGAGCACCATGCTTTACAAGGGGGCGTCTCTTTCAGTTCTCCAGCCACTTTCCCAACTGCATGGTCACTGTCTTGTTCTCACTGCAAGGCCCAGAATGCTGCAGTCATTACCTCTGCTCTCCTGCCCTATCTTCAGACCTTAGCAGATTCTGTGGCCTGCACCTCCAGGCTGGGGAAGAAGGAATTTCCAGAGTTCTCTC
Organism: Colobus angolensis palliatus; assembly: GCF_000951035.1. Taxonomy (NCBI): domain Eukaryota; kingdom Metazoa; phylum Chordata; class Mammalia; order Primates; family Cercopithecidae; genus Colobus; species Colobus angolensis. Next base: position 5,194 of record NW_012116330.1, read on the forward strand.
ATCAATAGGACTTACTAATGTGTTAACTGCCTGCCTCTCCAGCTAGAATGCAAGTTCCATGAGGCCAGGAGCCGCTGTCTGTTTTGAGCAGTGCTGTACACCCTGTGCCTTGAGTAGTACTTCCTGGCACAAGGAAGGTGCTCTTCAAGTATTTGTCCAGTGAGTGAATGAATACATTCTAGCACGTTAATAACAGAAAGACCATTTCAAGGCCAAAATAAATTAATCTATTTTGCTTAGAAGGGTTAATCTGTGGTCATTATGACAGTTCTATTAAATAACCCAGTATTCAGTATTTCATAGAGATTATACTTAAAGAGAAAGTTTGTGGTTACCTGTCAGGAATCTGAAAATAAAGATGCTTTTATTTCAACTTCTAGGGAATCTGGACTTCTACCCCTGCAGCCTTGACCTCCCCGGCTCAGGCGATCCTCCCATGTAAGCCTCCCAAGTGGCTGGGAGTACAGGTATACCAGAACATGCCCAACTCTTTTGTTTGTTTTTTGTAAAGACGGGGTTCTACTACATTGCCCAGACTGGTCTTGAACTCTTGGCCTCAAGCGATCCTCCTGTCTGGGCCTCCCAAACTACTGGAATTATAGGCAT
>NW_012116331.1:0-469 GCF_000951035.1 Colobus angolensis palliatus
CTCTTATGCCTCCCAGCAACTGGGGATGCTACTTTACTGACCTCATGATTATTGTTATTTTTAAATCTCTATTTATAACATTAAAAGAAAAAAAAACAGCCGGGCACAGCGGCTCACTCCTGTAACCCCAGCACTTTGGGAGGCTGAGGCAGGCAGATCACGAGGTCAGGAGTTCGAGACCAGCCTGACTAACATGGTGAAACCCCATCTCTACTAAAAATACAAAAATTAGCCAGGCGTTGTGGCAGGCGCCTGTAATCCCAGCTACTCAGGAGGCTGAGGTGGGAGAATCACTTGAATCTGGAAGGAGGATGTTGCAGTGAGCTGAGATCGCACCACTGCACTCTAGCCTGGGCAACAGAACAAGACTCCGTCTCAGAAAAAAACAAAAACAAAAACAACAACAAAAAAACAGGTGTTGAAAAGTCTTTGTAAACTGCAAACTGCTATTATTATTATTTTTTTTTTG
>NW_012116331.1:2643-3706 GCF_000951035.1 Colobus angolensis palliatus
AGTCTCACTCTGCTACCCAGGCTGGAGTGCAGTGGTGTGATCTTGGCTCACTGCAAGCTCCACCTCCCGGGTTCACGCCATTCTCCTGCCTCAGCCACCTGAGTAGCTAGGACTATAGGCGCCCGCCACCATGCCCGGCTAATTTTTTACATTTTTAGTAGAAACAGGGTTTCACCGTATTCACCAGGATGGTCACAATCTCCTAACCTCGTGATCCACCTGCCTCGGCCTCCCAAAGTGCTAGGATTACAGGCATTAGCCACTGCGCCTGGCCATTTTTTGTTTTTTGAGATGGAGTTTCACTCTTGTTGCCCAGGCTGGAGTGCAATGGCATGATCTTGGCTCACTGCAACCTCTGCCTCCCAGGTTCAAGTACTTCTCCTGCCTCAGCCTCCCAAATAGCTGGGATTACAGGCATGCACCACCACGCCCGGGTAATTTTGTATTTTTAGTAGGGACTGGGTTTCTCCATGTTGGTCAGGCTGGTCTCGAACTCCTGACCTCAGGTCATCCGCCAGCCTCAGCCTCCCAAAGTGCTGGGATTACAGGCATGAGCCACCGTGCCCGGCAGGTTTTCCCAAATTAAAGGTTACCATGAGGCCTTCTGATACTGAAGCTTTAAGGTCAAACAAGCCCTGGCTCATGCATAAGGACACTGCAATCTGATTTTTAGTGGTTCACTTTTATTTCATTATATTGTAGTTATTTTAAAAAAAAAATTTTTTTTTTTAAGACAGAGTCTCGCTCTGTTGCGCAGGCTGGACTGCAGTGACGTGATCTTGGCTCTCTGCAACCTCCGCCTCCAGGGTTTAAGCGATTCTCGTACCTCAGCCTCCCAAGTGACTGGGACTACAGGCATGTGCCACCACGCCCAGCTAATTTTTGTATTTTTAGTAGAGATCATATTGGCCAGGCTGGTCTTGCACTCCTAGCCTCAACTGATCTGCTCATCTCAGCCTCCCAAAGTGCTAGGACTACAGGCATGAGCCACTGTGCCCAGCCAGTGTTTCACTTTTTTCTTTTTTTGTTTTTTTTTTTGAGACGGAGTCTCGCTTTGTCGCCC
>NW_012116331.1:9271-10292 GCF_000951035.1 Colobus angolensis palliatus
CGGGAGGCTGAGGCAGGAGAATTGCTTGAACCTGGGAGGCAGAGGTTGCAGTGAGCTGAAATCACGCCACTGCACTCCAGCCTGGGCTGGACAGAGCGAGACTCTGTCTCAAAAAAAAAAAAAAAAAAAGAAGAACTCCTATACAATCCAGCAATCCCATTACTGGGTATCTCTCCAAAGGAAAGGAAATCAGTATGTCAAAGGGATACCTGTACTCGGATGTTTACTGCAGCACTATTCACAATAGCAAAGATATGGAAACAACTCAAGTGTCCACCAACAGATAATGGATAAAGAAAACGTGGCAAGTCCATCTACCAAAGCACCGGGGAGTGTCGTGGAGGCCTACGAGCTGGTCCAAAAAGGACTCCTAAAGCCGAAAGGAGTCACAGAGCTCAGAGTGACCAAGTGGAAGAAGAAAAAGAAGGACAAAGACAAAGCGAAACTCCTGGAAGCAATGGGAATGAGCACAAAGAAGGAGGAGAAGCGGCAGGGCCTGGACAAGTGGACCCTGGCCCAGGCGGCCTTTGAGAAAATGCAGGAGAAGCGGCAACAGAAAGGATCCTCAAGAAAGCATCCAGGCCAGGCGCAGTTGCTCACGCCTGTAATCCCAGCACTTCAGGAGGCCAAGGTGGGCAGATCACCTGGGGTCAGGAGTTCAAGACCAGTCTGGCCAACACGGTGAAACCCCATCTCTACTAAAAATGCAAAAATTTAGGAGCATTACATTCCTGAGTCAGCTGGACGAAGTAGCCGCCTGCCCCCAGTAGAGAGCAGCATCGAGGGCTGGCAAAAGGCCAAGCTGGGGCTGTGTGTGTTTCCTTTGGTATATTCTAGAAACATGGCTTCACACACACCCTCGCATATTCTGCTACAAACTGTTTTTCGAAGCTGAGTACCCTCATTCTGGAACTTGATTAAAGTAAAATTGTCTTTGTACTCAGTTTAGGTTTCTTGGCAACATATAGAAGATACACCCTTTTAGTTCGGATGGAAAGTTTCTTTTTTTTTTTTTTTTTTG
>NW_012116332.1:0-271 GCF_000951035.1 Colobus angolensis palliatus
GGCTGAGGCAGGAGAATCACTTGAACCTGGGAGGCAGAGGTTGCCGTGAGCCAAGATCATGCCACTGCACTCCAGACTGCGTGACAGAGTGAGACTCCATCTCAAAAAACAAACAAACAAACAACAACAACAAAAAACCCTGGACACCAAGGCTTGGGTAAGTTTCGTTTCCCTGGCTGGCAAACCTTCACACATGTTGTCACACACCATGGCTAGAAGAATTAAGGACATCTCCATCAACTCCACTCTGATGGGACACCTGAAATTTTTT
>NW_012116332.1:1941-3533 GCF_000951035.1 Colobus angolensis palliatus
TCTCAGCTTCCCCCTTATGGGCATTATAGAAGCTAAGAAAATTAGAGTAATTCACAAGACAATGGGGAAGATGAAGGAGATATCAAGGGACTCTTATCGTAAGTAGTGAGTAAACCTTAAAATGGTTCTTAAGAAATGGGATCGGTTGAGCACGGTGGCTCATGACTGTAATCCCAGCACTTTGGGAGGCCGAGGCAGGTGAACTGCTTGAGATCAGGAGTTCGAGATCAGCCTGGCCAACATGGTGAAACCCTGTCTCTAATAAAATACAAAAAAAAATTAGCCAGGCGTGGTGGCAAGCGCCTGTAATCCCAACTACTCAGGAGGCTGAGGCAGGAGAATCACTTGAACCCAGGAGGTAGAGGTTGCAGTGAGCTAAGATCAGCCACTGCACTCCAGACTGGGCAACAGAGCAAGACTCCATCTCAGCTGGACACGGTGGCTCACACCTGTAATCACAGCACTTTGGGAGGCTGAGGTGGTTGGATCACTTGAGGTCAGGAGTTCGAAACCAGCCTGGCCAACATGGTGAAACCCTGTCTATATTAAAAATGCAAAAATTAGCCAGGCATGGTGGTGGCCTGTAATCCCAGCTACTCGAGAGGCTGAGGCAGGAGAATCACTTGAGCCCAGAAGGCAAAGGTTGCAGTGAGCAGAGATTGTGCCACTGCACCCCAGCCTGGGTGACAGAGCAAGACTCCACCTCAGAAAAAAACAACAGTCTTATCACCACTATTAGATGTTGGGTGGATCAACAGGAGCCCTTGCTGATCACCTGACACCGAAGGGCTCTAAACAAATCTGTTTTATTTCTCCTAATTTGAAGGAACTTAAAAAGCTGAAATGCAAAGATGACACTGAGAAACCTGATCTTGAATCACTAAGGCAACAGCCTGACAAATTAATCAGGATGACCAACCAAGCAGGGACCAAGGCTATATGCATGTGTATGAGTTAAGACCAGGGTGGAAAAGAAACATTTCTAGGACTCCTTGACATGGAGCCCAATGCATTGTGATTCCAAAATCTGTTGGTGACACCCTAATAGGGACTACAGTTATATTGGGAAGATATGGGGATGCAGTGGTTGATTAAGGTGAAAGTAAATGAAAACTAGAAGGTCTGAACGGACCTTATGTGAAGTGGTTGCACCTCCTTGCCTGAATACACAATGGGGAAGGGTATTATGTCTGACTGAGGAACACTTCCCCTACCTAGTATTTTAAAACTAACGGCATGTAAGTTTGTCCTTCAATCAATGTTATCAGACAGGCCAAACAGGAACCTATAGAACTGCTGAAGCCCATATAGGTTGTCAATTTTTTTTTTTTTTGAGATGGAGTCTTGCTTTGTCACCCGGGCTGGAGTGCAGTGGCACGATCTCAGTTCACTGCAACTTCTGCCTCCCGGGTTCAAGCAATTCTTCTGCCTCAGTCTCCCAAGTAGGTGGGATTACAGACGTGCGCCACCATGCCTGGCTAATTTGTGTATTTTTAGTAGAGACGGGGTTTCACCATGTTGGCCAGGCTGGTCTTGAACTCCTGACCTCAGGTCAGATCCACCTGTTTTGGCCTCTCAGAGTGTTGGGATTA
>NW_012116332.1:7721-8543 GCF_000951035.1 Colobus angolensis palliatus
CTCCAGCCTGGGTGACAAGAGTGAGACTCCGTCTCAAAGAAAAAAGAGTCCAGGCGTGGTGTCTCACACCTGTAATCCCAGCATTTTGGGAGGCCGAGGTGGGTGGATTACCTTAGGTTATGAGTTCAAGCCTGGCCAACATAGTGAAACCCTGTCTCTACTAAAAATACAAAAATTAGCCAGGTGTGGTGGCGATGCCTGTAATCCCAGCTACTCAGGATTAGAAACAAAGTGAGACAATAATAAAAGAAACAAAGTGAGACAATAATAAAAGGGAGTAAAGACAGATTTTATTCAGCAATAACTACTGTATTAGAGAACAGAATACGGTGTAAACTGAGCTCCACTTTGGGAAACAAAAATCAGGAGTTGTTGAAAATGCTGGGGTGTACTAAAGGAGACACTGAAAGGTGTTAAGGGGGAGTTTGGTCCCTATGAGTAAGGCATCAGGTTTTTTTTTACTAATTGATATTTATCCAGAGTAGAAACAAATTTCTTGTATCTTTATGACTGAGATAGTTGTGAAAGTTGGAGCAAGACAACCACCAAAGTTAGGCCCTTACACTCCCACAGGAACTAAGAGGTTGGAGCAAGAGGTGGCTCTCTGAATGTTTGCATTTCAAACTCAGCTCTGAGGAGACAGCTCTTGGTGGTAGATTTACATCTCAAAGTGGCAGAGAAATGATTTATAATTGCAAGTTTTCTAAAGTAACTGCTTCAAGAGGGGGCTTAAGGATCTATCACTAGTTTCAGGTTTTGGCTGGAACAGGATGTTTTCAGAACAGCACTGAGCTTTCTCAAGCAGGTTTTTTTTTTTTTTTT
>NW_012116333.1:0-1377 GCF_000951035.1 Colobus angolensis palliatus
GCAACAAAATCGCCTAAACTTAGAAGGCAGAGGTTGCAGTGAGCTGAGATTGTGTCACTGCACTCCAGCCTGAGCAACAGAATGAGACTCTGTCTCAAAAAAAAAAAGAAAAAGTGTGTTTTGGAAACAAAGTTTTCACAGTGAAAAATATAAAATGCCTGGAACTCAACAGCAATAGGATATTACATATTAAAATTATGAACCCAACAAAATAGACATTTAGGGAGAGATTTATATCCTCAGATTAATTTGTCAGAAACAGGATAAAAGGAGAAAGCTGATGACAATTTGAGTAAAAGAGAAAATAAAAACTAACATGAAAAACTTTTCAGAAACAAACTACAATAAGCGTGTGACCTACCAAAATCTTTGGATATGTCCAAAGCAGTTCCCAGGGGAAATGTTATAGCTGCAAGTGTTTATTAATATGCTTGAACAAAAGACATATAAAATTATATAAACTAAGTAAACATACAAGAATCTTTTTTAAGGGAAACAAGAAATAAATGTATTTAATTTTAAAACAGCCATAATAAAAGTAGACTTGATAAATAAAACGCACAACCACTTCTTTGAAAAGACAATTAAAATAAAAAAACCTCTGGGAAGTCAAGCAAAAGAGAAAGAAAAGGCACAAATTTTAAAACGTTAGATTTAGAAAAATGGCATAATAACCAACATGGAGAAGCTGCTTCAAATAAAGGAGACTGGAGGCCAGCTTCATTCCATGGGAGTTCAGCTTCATTCCAGTAGGTTCTGTTTCACCTGGATGAAATGCAAGATTTTATTGGAATGTATAAATTGGCTTAGCAGGAGGCAGAAAACCTGAATAAACAGAACAATAAACAGAACAAACAGAAATGGTAAGCAGAGGTGGTCAAGGGGCTCCATCAGCCTCCAGGGACGGGCTGCTGTGTTAGGGAGGGCCAGAGCACAGGGGAAGTGGAGCGCAATTCTTTCTACAAGATTAGCAAGCTGAACATGAATCTCACACACACACACATACGCACACACGCCACAGTGACATGGAAAGAACCCCAGGACACTTATGAGATGTACAAATAGAAAGTTTCTGCACAAAACGATTGTGTGTGTTTAAAAGATACCAAGTGGCAGCAAATAGTGATCTACATATGCCGGTGTCTAGGAAGAAACCTGGAAGGCGCACGCCAGACTGGCGGCTGGGTTGGCTGGGGAGGAGACGAGGGGGTGGGAGCAGCTAAGGAGGACACACACTCATTCAACTCTGTTCCCGTGTTGCCAGGACATTTACCAACTGAAAATATTTTTTAAATTATTTTTTAATTAATTAATTATTATTTTTTAAATTTTACTTTAAGTTCTGGGATACATGTGCAGAATGTGCAGTTTTATTAC
>NW_012116333.1:1427-4455 GCF_000951035.1 Colobus angolensis palliatus
AAAAAAAAAAGAAAATTATAAAATGCCTAAAACTCAATAGCAATAGGATATTACATATTAAAATTATGAACCCAACAAAATAGACATTTAGGGAGAGATTTATATCCTCAGATTAATTTGTCAGAAACAGGATAAAAGGAGAAAGCTGATGATAATTTGAGTAAAAGAGAAAATAAAAACTAACATGAAAAACTTTTCAGAAACAAACTACAATAAGTGTGTGACCTATCAAAATATTTGGATATGTCCAAAGCAGTTCCCAGGGGAAATGTTATAGCTGCAAGTGTTTATTAATACGCTTGAACAAAAGACATATAAAATTATATAAACTAAGTAAACATACAAGAATCTTTTTTAAGGGAAACAAGAAATGAATGTATTTAATTTTAAAACAGCCATAATAAAAGTAGACTTGATAAATAAAACCCACAACCACTTCTTTGAAAAGACAATTAAAATAAAAAAACCTCTGGGAAGTCAAGCAAAAGAGAAAGAAAAGGCACAAATTTTAAAACGTTAGATTTAGAAAAATGACATAATAACCAACATGGAGAAGCTGCTTCAAATCAAGGAGACTGGAGGCCAGCTTCATTCCATGGGAGGTCAGCTTCATTCCAGTAGGTTCTGTTTCACCTGGATGAAATGCAAGATTTTCTCGGAATGTATAAATTGGCTTAGCAGGAGGCAGAAAACCTGAATAAACAGAACAATAAACAGAACAAACAAAAATGGTAAGCAGAGGTGGTCGAGGGGCTCCATCAGCCTCCAGGGACGGGCTGCTGTGTTAGGGAGGGCCAGAGCACAGGGGAAGTGGAGCGCAATTCTTTCTACAAGATTAGCAAGCTGAACTTGAATCTCACACACACACACACACGCACACACGCCACAGTGACATGGAAAGAACCCCCAGGACACTTATGAGATGTAAAAATAGAAAGTTTCTGCACAAAACAATTGTGTGTGTTTAAAAGATACCAAGTGGCAGAAAATAGTGATCTATGTATGCCAGTGTCTAGGAAGAAACCTGGAAGGTGCACGCCAGACTGGCGGCTGGGTTGGCTAGGGAGGAGACGAGGGGGTGGGAGCAGCTAAGGAGGACACACACTCATTTAACTCTGTTCCCGTGTTGCCAGGACATTTACCAACTGAAAATATTTTTTAAATTATTTTTTAATTAATTAATTATTATTTTTTAAATTTTACTTTAAGTTCTGGGATACATGTGCAGAACATGCAGGTTTATTACATAGGTATACATGTGCCATGTGGTTTGCTGCACCTATCAACTTGTCATCTAGGTTTTAAGCCCTGCAGGCCTTAGGTATTAGTCCTAATGCTCTCCTTTCCCTTGCCCCCAAACCCCCGATAGGCCCTGGTGTGTGATGTTCCCCTCCCTGTGTCCACATGTTCTCATTGTTCAACTCCCGCCTATGAGTGAGATCATGCAGTACAAACTGAAGATATTTATACATTACTTTAAAGTAATTAAATTAAACTAAACTAAATGTAAGCCAATCAATACATGTAAATAAATAAAACCAATAATTAATAACAAGAGAAAAGTAATTCATACTTTAATAATTACTAATTTAAATATTTCTCAGCTAAAAATTAAAAATTTAGAAAATGTGGAAATATGTTTCATAATAGGAGGATATTACAAATGAAAGGGCATTTCTGTAGTCAAAGGGGTAGGAAAGACTCACCCAAACAAGGCACAACCTCAAAACCAAAAGGAAAACTACCAGGTTTTGATTATATGAATATCTAAAACTCTGAATACAGAAAGGCCTCATGGACACGTCAAAAGGTAAGCTTCACACCAGGGAAAAGTCTTTTATAACATGTATAAGCAGCCATGGGATTTATATGCAGAACATATAAAGAGCTTTTACAAAATCAATGTGTGAAGGGCAACCAACCCAACAGAAAAATGGGCAGAGGATTAGCACAAACCACAGGAGACAGGAGAATGGCCAGTAAACACTTGAAGGGATGCTAAACCCTCCTGCTGTCTAATAAGAATGCAAATGTAAACAATAATGAAATGCACCTTGTGCTCACCAGACTGGCAAGATGAAAAGCTCTGAGCTCCTTCACCACCAGTGGAGTCGGGAGATGGGAACTTCCTGCCCTGCGGGAGGACACAGGATCTGGCACAGCCGTTTAGGAGCACGGAGTGACTCGAAAATGTGGAGGTGAAATGAACCTACTCCCTGATCGACGATTCCAATCCTGCTTCAAATAATCTACTCCAGAAAAGTGGTCACCAGCATGTGCTGGGATGTGCCCCCCGAAAGAGCGAAGGATTTAAGACTTATCACCATTATAAAGATTAGCAAATGGAGGCTGGGAAAAATTAAATGTCTCTCCCAAGTCACAAGACTGGCAAATACAGTCATCCCTAGGATTCTGTAGGGGATTGGTTCCAGGATCCCTGAAGATATGAAAATCCACAGAAGCTCAAGTCCCTGAGCATGACATAGTATCTGTATGTAACCTGTGCACATCTTCCCGTATAGCTGAAACCATCTCTAAGTTACTTGTAATATCTTGTATACTGTGAATGCTATGAAAACAGGTGTTATACTGTTAGGGAATAACAACAAGACAAAAAGTCTGTACATGTTCAGTACAGACAGAACCATCCACTTCTTTTTCTGAATATTTTCAACCCACGATTGGTTGAATCGAAGGACTGGAACCCGTAGGTAGAGAGGGCCCGCTGCAGTAGAAACATGTTCTGAGTTTAAGCAGTGGAAGTCCCTTGCTTTCAACCTCTACACTGCACAAAAGCCATCACAACTGGACATGCAGGAAAAGTGAAAGCAATCAAAATATACTTCTTAAATAAAGTATGGTCTAAGCACTCCGTGGAATTTTTGCAGCTATTGAAACTGGTAACACAGTGACATGCAGTGGTCAGTGGTCTCTGAAACATATTTTTATCAGAGGCATTAAAGGAAAAAGAATTAAGTTTATCTGAAAGAATAAACACAAAAGAACAGGCAGAAAAAAACCCCAAAAT
>NW_012116333.1:4655-9822 GCF_000951035.1 Colobus angolensis palliatus
AGATGTAGAGAGCAGAATGCTGGTTACCAGAGACTGGGGACAGGAAGGGAGGGAACAAGGACTTGTTCGTCAAAGAGTACAAAATTTCAGTTATACAGAAGGAATACATTTTCTTCTTTTTTTTTTTTTGAGACAGGGTCTTGTTCTGGTGCCCAGGCTGGAGTGCAGTGGCCTGATCTCGGCTCACTGCAACATCCATCTCCCGGGTTCAAGCGATTCTCCTGCCTCAGCCTCTTGAGTAGCTGGGACTACGGACATGCACCACCATGCCAGGCTAGTTTTTACATTTTTAGTAGACATGGGGTTTCCCCATGTTGTTCAGGCTGGTCTTGAACTCCTAGCCTCAAGTGATCAGCCCGCCTCCGACTTCCAAAGGGCTGGGATTACAGGCGCCCGCCACCACGCCCAGCTAATTTTTGTATTTTTAGTAAAGACGGGGTTTTACCAGGTTGGCCAGGCTGGTCTCGAACTCCTGACCTCAAGTGATCCACCCTCCTGGGGCTCCTAAAGTGCTGGGGTTACAGTGTGAGCCACGGTGCCCGGCCAGAACACATTTCCTTTTAATGGAAACAGTAATTCTCTGTGGCCACCCAGCAAGCCCACCTTCCTCCACCAGGCCACCACCGCCTCCGAGGAAGCTGGACTGTGCAGCACACGCGTAGATCATTGCTTACTTAGATGACTGTGAACCATCCAAGCTGGGGAAGCACCACTCCTCCCTAGACCTGGCAGCATCCTCCCCGGTTCCTTTTTCTTGCTGAAATATTTCTCCAAGAGTGTTTTTGGGGTTGACTCTCAAGGGGCTGATAGGACTGAGGATGGCTTCCTGCACGCCCGTGTTTCATGGCGGTGAGCAGGACGCAGCCCTGGGTTCCAGCGTCCTTTCCTCTCGCGTCTGAAGCTGTCACTCCCTTTCTTCTTGCATCCGTTGTCTGTGCCGCGATTCTATCGTCAGCACCACTCCCGTTCCTGTGCGGGTTACCTGCTTTTTCTCTTTGGAAGTTTTTAGCAATTTTGACTCAAAATGTAGATGTTTTTCTTTGAAATTACACATAACATTTTAACTTTAAAATATAATTAACGCTCTGCAAGCCCTTTCCGTTTGAAGATTGTGCGTCTTTTCTTAATTGGGGAAAGTTCCTAGTCATTTTTCAGATACCTTCTCTTATCTATTCATTTTTCCTCTTCTAAGCACTGAATATTTCTCCCTCACCTCTGTCTCCTCAGCCCCTTCAGGTCCTTCTAGAAGGGCTCAGAGCCTGACCTGTCTCACTCGTTCATTTTCTGCTCTCCAACCTTCCCATCAAGTTCATCACTTAAGTCCCAGCATGTTCCAGTCCAGTATCCCCGGCTGCGGCTTCTGCATAACTGCCGATTCCAGCCGCCCTCTCCCTGCGTCCTGAGGGTATGTGACGGATTGGGCTCTTGTCCGGCTCATCTGCTCCCTCCCATGTAAGATCTTGGAGTTTTTTCCCTCCCGGAGTTCACTCCCCTCGCTGTCTCTTTTCCTTAGGCCGCTCTCTGTTCCCTGGGAACAGTCAGCTGCCTTAGGCCCCAGTTGACACCTTCCTGGTGGGTTTCAGGGAGGCAGGCAGGGGCTACTTGAGGCAGAGCCTCTGGCAGGATGACTGGGGCCCTCTTTGCTCACCCCCGGGGGCTGCTCTGATCTGCAGGGAACGCCCCTGTCCTTCTAGCCGGTGCTGTCTGTCCAGGGCTGCCCCCTGCTGTAACTGGCTGTCCTTGGGCTGGGGAGGAGGGCTGCCCAGGGGCCACCAGCCAGCCTGCTCAGGCGTCATGGCCCTCACTCCAAGGGGCTGCTGAGGTGCTCTGGCCTTGCCTGGATTCCTGGGGCTGGTACGGGTGGGATCTTCTACAGGAAAGCAGGGCCTGGCAGATGACAGCCCCAGGTGGGCCCCGGAGCAGAGAGCTGCAGCCTGGTCCGGGCACATGCAGTGTGGCCACCTCCACTCAGACTGTGCTTTCCCTCCCGCCCCAGACTCCACCACGTTCGCCCGGCCTCTGCGAGGCTCTCAGGGGTTTCCTCTTAGGTTCTAGGCTCCAACAACTGTCATCTCTTTGATGACATCTCCAAGGTCTGGATTCATGGGAAGGAGCCAGCAGCCTGTATTAATTAATCACCTCATAAAGGAACCAAAAGCCAAATTTACAAACAAAAATCGTAGCATTAGATGTTGTCAAGGGCAGAGGAAATGGAGATATGGAAACATTGCTGGTGGGTGTGTGAACTGTCACACCCTCCCGAGGACCTTGTGGCAACACGTTCCAAATGCCTGGAGAGTGGACCCTGGTGTTCTATGACGAGGTGGCATCTGCTATCTAAATACAACTGGACACCCTGGAAATAATTTAACAGACGTAACAAGACTCTGGGAGGTGGAGAGGAAGGAAGGCTGTCCAGGAACCTCAGGACTTTGGGGGTGATGCTGTACCAGGCCCTGAGTTTTCTTTTTCCCTCTCATATCCTGGATGGGCCCAGAGAACCCTGCAACCTGCAACTTCCAAAATGTGCAGGGGGAAAAAGGAAAAGAAAAAGAGCCTGTTCTCTCTGGTGAAAGGACTGAGAAGGGCATCTCACTGGAGACCCAGTGAGGAGATTCCCACTGATCCATGTCACAGCAGCTCCGCTCAGGCCTGCCCTCAGCATCACACCCAGGCCACAACAGCCTCTGCTGACTGCGGCTCAGAGACCACACCCAGCACCCGGCGTTCCTTAACTTACCCCCACCACACAGGGCAACCTTGGCAATACACGCAGGGATTGAACCAGAGCCCCAGCAGATCCAGAAGAACAAACCAGACCGGAATAGCACTGGGAGGGCTTTGAAAACCATGGACTGAACTGGAATGTTCACATAGGATCAAAAGTTTCCTTACATAATAACCAAAATCTCCAGAATATATTTGAAATTATTTGTCATATCAGGAAACATAAGAAGCAACTTGAAGCCAGGTGAGGGGGCTCCCATCTGTAATCCCAGCACTTTGGAAGGTCAATCAGGAGGATGGCTTGAGCCCGGGAGTTTGAGATCAGCCTGGGCAACACAGCATGACCCTGTCTCCACAAAAAAAAAAAATTAAAATTAGCCATCTGTGGTGGCACACACCTGTAGTGCCGGCTACTTAGGAGGCTGAAGCAGGAGGATCGCTTGAGCCTGGCAGTTTGAGGTTGCAGTGAGCCGAGATCATGCTATTGCACTCCAGTCTGAGTGACAGAGTAAGACTCTGTCTCAAAAACATAATAGAACAAACAAAAAACAACTTAAATAGCAAAATAAGATTAACCAAGATAAATCAGATTTTGGAAATTTAAAGCAGCCATCATAAAAATGCTTCAGAAAACAATGATGAATTTTCTTGAAACAAGAACAAAATGAAAATCATACGACTGAAAGATGCAATAACTAAACAAAAAAATGTGCAGTTGGGTTCAATAGCAGAGTGGAGACGACAGAGAACAGAGTCTGTTGATTCATGGACGATTAATAGAGCTGACCCATAGGAACGACGGAGAGATAGGAGACTGAGAAATAAACATCTCCTTGCGGATGGGCGGGTAGTGACAAAAGGCCCAGCATTCCTGTCACCAGAGTCCCAGGAGGAGAGGAAGGAATGTGTAGTGAAAAAGTATTCAAAGGCACAATGGTTGAAAACTTCCCAAATTCAGTGAAAGAAATAAACCTGCAGATTCAAGAATCTGAGCAAACCCCAAATAGGATAAACACATCATAATAGAACTTCAGGAAAGGAAAGACAAATAAAAAAATCTTTTAAACCACCAGAGAAAAACTATGCATTAAGGGACACTCGTTCCGAGGATGGTGGGCTTCTCTAAAACCACAAGGCAGAGGGAGCAGCACACCATCGCCAGGTGCTAAGAAAAACTGTCTGCCCAGAACCCTATCCTTCAAGGATGAGGGGGAAATAAAGATATTCTAAGAGGAAGGACAACTAGGATAATTTGTTACCAGAAAACCTACCCTTAATAAATGGCTAAAGGAAGCTCTCCTAACAAAAAGGAAATAAGGAAGTCAGAAATAGCAACAACAGAAGGGGTAATCATATGATAAATATAATTGACTACAATGAGTTTCTTAAATTATATTTTATGGTTGAAGCAAAAAAAAAACATCATCTGCTGCGGCGCTCTACATCTGAAGAGGAAATATTTATGATAATTACGTGTTTAAGTGGGGGAGGCAAAGGGGAAGTAAATAAAAGTAAGCTTTTTGATATTTCTCTTGAAGTGGTGAAACACTGATGGCAGCAGGCTGTGATAAGTTACATGTGTAAATTATAATCAATCCTAGAGCAGCCACTTAGAAAACGATACAAAGCAATGCACCCAAAAGTATGAATAATTCAAAATGAAATGCTAAAAACGGTTCAACTAATCCATGACAAGTGAAACGAAACAGGTTAAAGGAAACATAAGAAACACGCAGAAAGCAAATACAAATGGCACATTTGAGTCCTAACTGTAATTTCTGTGTGGTAAAGAATTCGGCCTAGCCCAAAGAGAGGTCTAGCCTTTGCCCTGGCTCCTGGTAAGTAGTCCTGAAGCCATGTGACAGGAGGGTCTTTGTTATTTATGGTGGGCCCCTCAGACCATACTGAAGTTTCTGCCACCAGCTGGCCAACCAGTCTGCAACAGATCAGTCAATTATGGCTGCACAGTGCAGCTCCAGGAAACACTCTGGACACCACAGCTTCGGTGAGGTTCCTAGATCTTAGAACAAACCTTAACAAATTTTTAGAAACTGAAATCATACGAAGTATGTCCTCTGACCGCAGTGGAATCAAACTAGAAATAAATTGCAGAAAGACAACAGGAAAATCTGCAAACACTGGGAAATGAAGCAGTAAACATTTATATAAAATGTGGACAAGAAGAAGTCTTAAAGGGAATTTTTAAAAAGCAAATAGCAAAATGAAAATACAGCATATCAAAATTTGTGGATGCAGCTGGGTGCAGTGGCTTACGCCTGTAAACCCAGGACTTTGGGAGGCTGAGGCGGGTGGATCGCTTGAGCCCAGCAGTTCAAGACTAGCACGGGCAACATGGTGAAACCCCTATCTCTACAAAAAACTAGCCAGGTGTGGTGGCATGCACCTGTAGTCCCAGGTACTTGGGAGACTGTGGTGGGGG
>NW_012116333.1:14082-18132 GCF_000951035.1 Colobus angolensis palliatus
AGGAGGTGGAGGTTTCAGTGAGTCGAGATCACACCAATGAACTCCAGCCTGAGAGATGGACACTCCAGCTAAAAACTTTAAATAATATTAAAAAAAATAGTAAATAACAGCAAATCCTGGCAAGGATTCAGAGACACCAGAGCACCCACACTTGCTTGTGAAAATGTAAAATGGTACAGCTACTCTGGAAAAATATCGGCAGTACTTATAAAACTGAAAATGTACTGAAAATGTACCACAAGACCAAGAAAATGCAACCATAGGCATTTCTAGGACACAAATAAAAACTTGTTTTTAGACAGAATTTTATACACAAATGTTCATAGCAGCTTTATTTGTAATAACCCCAAACTGAAAACTACCCAGATGTCCTTTAATGGTGAATGGTTGGATACATTGTGGTACATCCATATTATAGAATACTACCCAGCATTACAAAGAACAATCTACTGATACATGAAACAACTTGAATGAAACTCAAATAAGTTATCAATTTTAAAAAGTAAGTCAATCTTTAAAAGGTACATACTATATGATTCCATGTATATAACATTTGTGAAATAACAAAATTACTGAGATGAGGAGAAGATTAATAGTTGCCAGAGGTTAGGGACGGAGTGAAGGATGTGTGGACGTGTGACTCTAAAGTGGTACCATAAGGAGGCCTGTGGTGCAGAGCTATGCATCCTGATTGTGATGATAGGTACAAGTACACACTTGATAACATTGCAGACAGCTATATTCATGCACATACAAATGAGCACATTACTACCTCGTTGAATGTTAGTAAGCTCTGTGGGTTGTACCAATGTCAGTTTCCTGTTTTGATATTGTAGTTATGTCAGATGCCAGCCTTGGGTCAGCTGAGTAAAGGGCACAAGGAACCTTCCTGTACACTCTTGCGCAACTGCCTGTGAATCTATAATTATTTCAAAACAATGAGCATTTAAAAAAAAACTCATATGCTTGTAGGAATCCATTTTTAGTTTCTAAAAAATTAAAGAAATTTCAGTTTTGGGAAAAATGGAGTAAGCACGTTTCACTGTGTGTCTCCCACTAAATCAGAGAGAGTACATAAAGAAGCTATTTGAAGACTTTTAAAACCAAATAACCCCAGGAGAACTGGCAAAAACAAGCAGACAAACAAAAAACATAATTCAAAGTAACACTGATCTGGAATTGAGTTTTACCATTTCCCCTCTCTGGTGTCTCTCAGTCTGTCTTCAAGGAAACCTGAACTTGGGGGTGGAAGCCTTCCTGATCTGGCTGAGGAGCAAGAAACAGTCTCCTAACACGCAGAGAGAGTGCAAGAAACTCTTTTCTCTCTACTCTGTTTTCTTATGCCTCAGTCCCCTGCAGCCCACTGGCACCTCATTTCCTGATAACTAGTGGTCTAAGTAGGTGGGCACACTCCATTGCTTTTTTACTCTTTCTGTTTTTTTATTGCTTGATGCTGGATGTGGGCATGGTCATGACAAGCAAGAAGCAGAGTGAAGTAAATAATCCCCTTGCTCAGCTGGAGCGCTGAAAAGGAGAGCTCCTAGGAGCTGGAAAGTACCACGGAAATCATAGCGTGTGAGGATTTCAGGACGGTGACTTCAAAGAGTTGTTTATGAGCTTCTGGGCTCATCTCTGTGATAGTTAATTTTTTTTTGTTTTAGTTGACATGTAATAATTATATATATTTATGGGATACAGAGTGATATTTCCATATATGTATACAATGTGTAAATGATCAAATCAGTGTAATTAGCATATCCATTACCTCAGACATTTTCAGCTCTTTGTTTTGTGAACATTCAAAATCATCTCTCCTAGCTTTTGAAAATGTGCATTAAATTTTTTTTAACCACATTCACCCTACAGTGTTGTAGAACAGAACTGATTCCACCTATCTAGATATAATTTTGTATGTTTCCCAGCCTCTCCCAGCCATCTCTCCTCCCTACCCTTTCTAGCCTCTAATACCCAGAATTCTACTCTCTACTTTCATGGGTTCAAAATTTTTCTAGCTCTCATATATGAATGAGAACATCTTTCTGTGTCTGACTTATTTTGCTTCACATAAGGTCTTCCAGGCTCATCCATGTTGCCATGAATGACAGGATGTCATTTTTATGACTAAATAATATTCTGTTGTGTGTGTATATATATATATACACACACATATATATATACACACACACACTTTCTTCATTCATTTATTATGGACATTTAGGTTAATTACACAATAGCTGTGATTGTTAATTTTATGTGTCAACTTGACTGGGCTACAGGGTGCCCAGACATTTGACCAAACATTATTCTGGGTTTGTCTGTGAAGTGTTTCTCCTCGAGGTGAGTATTTTGATTGGTAAACTGAGTAAAGTAGGTTGCCTTCTCCAATGTGGGCAGGATCATTCAATCAGCTGAAGACCTAAATACAACAAAAAGCCTGAGCAAGAGGGGACTCGTCTTGTCTGACTGCTTGAGAGGGGACATTGGTCTTTTCCTGTCTTTGGATTTGAACTGAAACATAGGCTCTTCTTGGTTCTTGAGCCTACTGACTTTTGGACTGGAACTCAACCATCAGTTCTCCTGGTCTCAAGCCTTCCAACACAGACTAGAACTAGATCATTGGTTCTCTCAAGTCTCCACCCTGCCAACTGGACTTCTCAGCTTCCATAATTGTGTGAGCCCATTGTATGTCATATTGGTTCTGTTTCTCTCAAAAACCCTCACTAATACAGATATTGGTACAGAGAATTATTCTAGAGGAATAGAATCTTGAGAATGAGTTTTCTGGGTTTGTTCTGGGATTTCTAGAATTTGTTCTCTAATCAGATTCCATTTAAAGTTGTTAATAACTCTATTTCCAATAATAAAGAGGGCACTGATAGTTCATGGCATAATCTTGCAGTAGAGATACACAAGTATCACCATTGGAGACTCGTAATCAACCACTTTATAAGAAGCAAGGATCTGGGTGACTGTGTATATATAGGACATTTCAAACATTTTCAGCAAACTAATAAATACTAGAAGATTGCTTCTGTTGTTACTGGACAAAGTAGGGAGATGAAAGAATGAGCTCAGGGATTCTAATTCACATAAGGTCCTCCAGGCTCATCCATGTTGCCATGAATGACAGGATATCATTTTTACGACTAAATAATATTCTGTCTAAATATATATGTGTATATATATGTGTGTGTAAAATGACTAAATATATATGTGCATATATATGTGTGTGTAATATATATATATATGTATATTACACACACATATATATGCACATATATATACCCAATTTCTTCATTCATTTATTATAGACATTTAGGTTAATTACACAATAACTGTGATTATTAATTTTATGTGTCACATAAAACTCAAGTATCACATAAATGACCTGAAAGCTCCTGTGTATGCCCTCAAGTAGACCCTTAGTCCAGGTAGCCCCTCAGCTGAGATTGCTGAAAATCAAACTCAGAATCTCATCCTGCAGCTGAATTATAATGCAGGTTGAACTCCTAGACTTGCATGATGTTAGGACATAGATTGGAAAGGAATGAAGTTCTGAAATTTGGGTAGGGATGAGTATGTGGGGAGACCCCATTGAAGCTGAGGACATTGAGCCCCTAAACTCTAATGATTCTTCTTTGTCAGGAGAGAAGGCCTCCTTACTCCCTGTGGGATTGGCCTCTAGAGATTAACCCTGCATTGCCTGAGGAAGCTGTAATGGACTCCTCTGAGGCAGTAGCCACTCAAGAAAATGCTGAGTCTTCTCAGCACCCATCTCTGTCACCCTTACTTGCTTCTAGACCTATAAATAAATTCAAGTCCCAGCAGGCCCATAAGATGTGGTACAAGTGTGACCCAAAAGGAGGTACATTATGCTCCAAAAGAACTATTTGAGTGTCCTAATTTACAGATGGAAATCCAGGGATTGGATGTGTGGGAATGGATATTAAGTGTGTGGGATGATGGTGGAAGAAACGTAAAGTCAGATCACTATGCTCACTAAGGAGAGATTCTGCATTTAATGTTGCAGCTTGAGGGAGTTAGAAAGAG
>NW_012116333.1:18887-23084 GCF_000951035.1 Colobus angolensis palliatus
GCGAAATATATTCATGAGGGAAGCTCCAACATCTTTGAAGAGTTCTGTGATCACTCTTCTCTGTAGGCCAGACTTTACAATGGAAACTCATTCACTGAATGGGGAAACCTGAATGCAATGGAAATAATTGGATTGCAGGGTGTCAGGAGCAAGTGGCAGCACTCAATCACCAAAGGCAAGATGGGTGTGGTTACTATGATGGACAGTAGAGTCAAAGCACCAGAGAGAATATTCTGACTTACATAGTCAGTCATTGGCATTTCCTAGTTGATCATGGTGGCTCTAGAAGTGAAGCAGATATGAAGCCTATAAATCCTACTTGAACTGTATAAGCAGAAAAGCTCTAGGTCGAGTGAACAAAGGTCTAACCTGAATAATGGAAACAAAGTCATTGCTTCTTAACCAATTCTTGGACTTGAACCACTTTACAAACTCAGAACCTCTTGAATTGTGGGGAGACTATCTTAGGCCACTCAGACCTTAGACAGGGTAATTTATACATAATAGAAATTTCCTTCTCATGGTTCTGCAGGCTGGGAAATCCAAGATCAAGGTGCCAGCAACTTCCGTGTTTGGCGAAGGCTCACTTTCTGCTTCCCAAATGGTGCTTCTTGCTGTGTTCTCACATGGCAGAAGGGGTAAGTTAGCTCCTTTCAACCTCTTTTATAGGGGTACTAATCCTATTCATGAAGGCAGAGCCCCCATGCCTCAGTCACCTCCTGCAGGCTCCATCTCTTAATAATGTTGCACTTTAGATTTGGTTTCAATATATAAATATGTTGAAGAAATGAACATTCAGGCCATAGCAGAGGCCAAGAAGGACCCTGGTACTTTGCCAAAAATCAATACCATTAGCGTTTCTTCTGGCCCTCCCCAAAGGGACCTATGGCTTTTTAACCAGGATAACTGTGCACTGGGGGAAAGAAAATCAGATACTTTGGGGACTGCTGGGCTCTGGACTGGCCCAAAATGTCATTGTGGTTGACCAGACAAAATAGGGGCTTGTGAATGTCAGATGACCAACGGAGTTTTAGCTCAGGATTGTCTCATGGTGGACAAGCCTGCCTTGTGGTCACTGCATCAGTTTCAGAATGCATCATCGGAACAGACCTGCTCAGCAGCCGGTGGCTTCCCCATCTTGGGTTCCTATAGAGTGAAGGCTGTTATGGTTGGGAAAGCCAAATGGAAGCCTCCATAATGGCCTCTACCTAGGAAAATAGCAAACCAAAAGCAAAAACACACACCTGGAGGGATCTCAGAGATTAGTGTCACCATCAATGAATTGAAAGACACAGGGGTGGTGATTCCCACATACTCAATCTGCCACATACTCATTCGACTCGCCTATTTGGCCTGTGCAGACAGATGGATCTTGGAGAATGACAGTGGAAACTTCAATGGCAGCTGCTGTACCAAATGTGCTAATTGCTTGAGCAAATTAAGATATCCCATGGTACTGGTAGGCAGCTATTGAGCTGATAAATTAGTTTTTCTCCATTCCTGTGAATAAGACCCACCAGAAGCAATTTGTTTTCAGCTGGCAAGGCCAGCAACCCTCCACCCTCAGTGCCTAACCTCCACCTTTGGTGCCCTCCCTCAGGGGTCTTCTGATGCTT
The DNA here is from genome assembly GCF_000951035.1 of Colobus angolensis palliatus. Taxonomy (NCBI): domain Eukaryota; kingdom Metazoa; phylum Chordata; class Mammalia; order Primates; family Cercopithecidae; genus Colobus; species Colobus angolensis. Next base: position 20,504 of record NW_012116333.1, read on the forward strand.
CAGCCCACATCATCATGTCATTCTCACAGATATTGATTGCCTTTCCCTTCCACAGGACAGCACAGTGGTCCATTGCATTAATGAAATCATTCTGACGAGACCCAGTGAGCAAGAAGTAGAAACTCTAAATGACTGGTAAGATATTTGTGTGTGTCACAGGATGGAAAATAAATTTGGCAAAAGTGGGCCAGCCACAGTGACTCACACCTATAATCCCAGAATTTTGGGAGGCTGAGTTGGGAGGATTGCTTGAGGCCACGAGTTCAAAACCAGCCTGGGCAACATAGCAAGACCCTATTTCTACAAAAAGTTAAAAAAATTAACTGGGCATGGTGGTGCACACCTGTGGTCCCAGCTGCTTGGGAGGCAGAGGCAGGAGGATTCCTCGAGCCCAGGAGTTTGAGGCTGCAATAAGCTATGATTGTACCACTGTACTCTAGCCCAGGCAACAGACTGAGACCCTGTCTGTCGAAAAAAACAAAACAAAACAAAAATGGCAAAAACTCAGAGGCCTTGCCTCAGTGAAGTTCCTAGGAGACCAGCAGTGTGGGGCCTGCTGAGACATACCTTCTAAGGTGAAGGGTGAGTTGTTGCATCTGACTCCTCTTACAACCAAGAAAGAGACACAGAGTCTAGTGGGCCTATTTGGAGTTTTGAAGCGTATTCCTCATTTAGGTGTATTGCTCCAGCTCATGTAACAAGTGACCTGAAAGGCTGCTGGTGTTGAGTGAGGCCCAGAACAAGAGAAGGCCATGCAGCAGGTCCAGGTGGCCATGCATGCTGGTCTGCCACAGGTGCCATGTGACCCAGCAGATCCAATGGTGCTCGAAGCATCAGTGGCAGATAATTTTGGGTCCTTTGACAGGCCCCTGTAGGTGAGTTGCAGCACAGGCCCTTAAGATTTTAGTGCACAGCCTTGCCATCCTCTGCAGATAACTGTTTTCCTTTTGAGAAACATCTCTTTGTCTGCCACTGGGCTGAACGCTTAACTGGGGATCATGAAGTTCCCATGTGACCTGAGCTGCCCAGCGTGAATTGAGTTTTATCTGACCCACCAAGCATGAGGTGGGCATACATGGCAGCGCTCCATCATCAGAGGAAAGGGATCTGTGTGTGAGCAGGCTCCAGCAGGCCCTGAAGGCACAAGTCAGCTACGTAAGTGGCCCAAATGCCCATGGTCCCCACCCCTGGTACACTGCCTTCTCTCTCCCAGCCTGCACCGATGGCCTCATGGGGAGTTCCCTAGGATCAGATGACAGAGGAAGAGAAGGCTTAGGCCTTCTCTTGGCCCTTACAGATGGTTCTGTGTGATACCCAGGTACCACCTGAAAGCAGACAGCTACAGCATGACAGCCCCCTTCTAGGACATCCCTAAAGGACAAAGGTGAAGGGTAACCCTCTCCGTGGGCAGAGCTTGGGGCAGTGCACCTGATTGTGCAGTTTGCTTGGAAGGAGAAATGGCCAGACATGAGATTATATACCAATTCAGAGGCTGTGGCCAATAATTTGGCTGGCTGGTTAGGGACATGCAGGGAACATGATAGGTAGATGGGTGACAAAGAAGCCTGGGGAAGAGGGATGTGGACAGATCTCACTGAAGGGGCAGAAACTGTGATGATATATGTGTCCTATGTGAATGCTCACTGAAGGGTGACCTCAGCAGAGCAGGACATTAATAACAGGGAAATAAGATGACCCATTCTGTAGATGTCAGTCTCTTTCCCCAGCCACCCCTGTCATCACCCCAGGATCCCAGAAACAAAGTGGCCATGGTGGCAGGGATGAGGTTATGCATGGACTCAGGATTGTGGACTCACACTCACCAAGGCTGACCTCTCTACAGCCACCACTGTGTCCAGTCTACCAGCAGCAGAGACCAACACTGAGTCCCCAGTATGACACCATCCCCCGGAGTGATCAGTGAGTCACTCAGTGGCAGGTTGATTACCTACGACCTTTTCCATCATGGAATGGACAGTATTTGTTCTAAGTGGAATACACGCTTTGCATATGGATTTGCCCTCCCTGAGTACAGTGCTTCTGCTGAAACTACCACTTGTGGGTATACAGAACACATTCTCCACTGTCATGGTATCAGTACAGCATTTCTTCTGGTTAGGAACTCACATCACAGAAAAAGAAATGCCAGGATGGCCCAATGTTCATGGAATTCACTGGCCTTCCAGGCTCCCACTGTTCTGAGGCAACTGGCTTGACAGATGGCCTTTGGAGGACTCAGTGACTGTGCAGCTCAGTGACAGTGCCTTTCAAGGCTGGGGCAAGGCTGTCAGAAGGCTGGATATGCTCGGAATCAGTGTCCAATACAAGGTGCTATTCCTCCCATAGCCAGGACTCCAAGCATAGCACTACTCACCATCACCTCTAGTGATCCACCAGCAAAAGTTTTGCTCCTCGTTCCCACCACCTTATGCTCTGCTGGCCTAGAGGTCTTAGTTCCAGAGGGAGGAATGCTGCCGCCAGGAGACACAGTGATGATCCATTGCACTGGAAGTTTAGGCTGCCACCCGGCAGCACCAAGCTCCTCATGCCTCTGGATCAACAGGTAAAGAAGGAGTTCCTA
>NW_012116333.1:28939-44740 GCF_000951035.1 Colobus angolensis palliatus
CAATAATTTGGCTGGCTGGTTAGGGACATGCAGGGAACATGATAGGTAGATGGGTGACAAAGAAGCCTGGGGAAGAGGGATGTGGACAGATCTCACTGAAGGGGCAGAAACTGTGATGATATATGTGTCCTATGTGAATGCTCACTGAAGGGTGACCTCAGCAGAGCAGGACATTAATAACAGGGAAATAAGATGACCCATTCTGTAGATGTCAGTCTCTTTCCCCAGCCACCCCTGTCATCACCCCAGGATCCCAGAAACAAAGTGGCCATGGTGGCAGGGATGAGGTTATGCATGGACTCAGGATTGTGGACTCACACTCACCAAGGCTGACCTCTCTACAGCCACCACTGCGTCCAGTCTACCAGCAGCAGAGACCAACACTGAGTCCCCAGTATGACACCATCCCCCGGAGTGATCAGTGAGTCACTCAGTGGCAGGTTGATTACCTACGACCTTTTCCATCATGGAATGGACAGTATTTGTTCTAAGTGGAATACACGCTTTGCATATGGATTTGCCCTCCCTGAGTACAGTGCTTCTGCTGAAACTACCACTTGTGGGTATACAGAACACATTCTCCACTGTCATGGTATCAGTACAGCATTTCTTCTGGTTAGGAACTCACATCACAGAAAAAGAAATGCCAGGATGGCCCAATGTTCATGGAATTCACTGGCCTTCCAGGCTCCCACTGTTCTGAGGCAACTGGCTTGACAGATGGCCTTTGGAGGACTCAGTGACTGTGCAGCTCAGTGACAGTGCCTTTCAAGGCTGGGGCAAGGCTGTCAGAAGGCTGGATATGCTCGGAATCAGTGTCCAATACAAGGTGCTATTCCTCCCATAGCCAGGACTCCAAGCATAGCACTACTCACCATCACCTCTAGTGATCCACCAGCAAAAGTTTTGCTCCTCGTTCCCACCACCTTATGCTCTGCTGGCCTAGAGGTCTTAGTTCCAGAGGGAGGAATGCTGCCGCCAGGAGACACAGTGATGATCCATTGCACTGGAAGTTTAGGCTGCCACCCGGCAGCACCAAGCTCCTCATGCCTCTGGATCAACAGGTAAAGAAGGAGTTCCTATGCTGGTGGGGGTAGCTTGTCCAGACCACCAAGGAGAAATTGCTTTGCTGCTTCACAACGGACTGCGGAAGAGCATGTCTGGGGTATAGGAAGGCTCTTGGGGCATGTACTGTGATTAAGATCAATGGAAAAGCACAACAACCCAATCTAGTCAGGATTAGTAACGGTCCAGAACCTTTGGGAATGAGGGTTCCCCACCAGGTTAAAAACTGCAACCAGCAGAGGCTTCCTGAAGGAAAGGGAATACATACTGGGGAGTGGAAGAATGTAGTTACAGGACCATGTGACCAGCTACAGAAACCAGGACTGCAATTGTCATGAATGTTTCCTCCTTATTTGGTACGAGAGAGAGAGAGAGAGCGAGAGAGAGAGAGAGAGAGAAAGTGTTTAAAGTTTTGGAAGAAAACATAGGAAGAAATCTTCATCACTTGAGGTTAGGGAAATTGTTCTTAGACATGACGCCAAATGCATGTAAAAGCAAAAATTCATCAATTAGACTTGATCAAAATAAAAAACATAGCTTGGAAAAAGACACTATTAAAAGACACTGAAAAGACAGCTAAGGGCTGGGAGAGAGTATCTGCAAACCACATATCCAACAAAGAAAGTAGTGTGACATATATAAAGAAAGCTCAAAATCAACAGTTAGAAAACCATCCAAACAAAAGTGGGTAAAAGACTTGCACCCTCACTGAAGAGGACACTCTGTGTGGAAGACAGCAAGCCTGTGAGAGACCATCAACACTAGTCATTAGGGAAATGCAAATCAAAACCATAGTGAGGTGACACTGGAAAGCACTTTGACAGTTCTGTTAAACCACATAGCCCAGCAGTCCCACAACGATTTTCCCTGCAATAAGGAAATATTGTGTTCACATGAAAACCTTTGCAGAAATATTTATAGCAACTCTATCCATAATCTCCCAAGTCTGGACACAACCACACGTCCTCCCATGGATGAAGGGGTAACCACCTGTGTCTCCCTGTGCAGGCAAACACCATTCCACAATCGAAAGGAACACGCCACTGGCACACAGAGCATTGGGGTGGAGCTCAAAAACATGATGCTTGGTGAAAGCAGCCAGTTACAGAGATCCCATGCTGCGTGTCTCCACTTACATGACCTTCCCGAGACAACAGTGTGACAGGGATGGAAGGTGCATCAGCAGTCAGCAGGGATGGGTGGGGAGGGCTGGACTCCAGCAAGACGGGTGCAGTTCCTCGGCATCCTGACTGTGGAACCTCGTACATGTGAAAATTCTCGGACCTAAACACCTCTTTTAAATGGGACCAGATGGGGAAATAAAACTAACATTTTTGGTCCTCTGTTTCATATCAGTCACCACAGGTACAGTTGTGACCTTTGAACAACACAAGTCCAAACTACATGGGTCTACGTACATACAGATTTTTTTCTTAAAAAATTTTTTTTCTTTTTGAGACCGAGTCTCGCTCTATCGCCCAGGCTGAAGTACAGTGGTGTGATCTCGGCTTACTGCAAGCTCCACCTCCCCAGTTCACGTCATTCTCTTGCCTCAGCCTCCCAAGTAGCTGGGACCACAGGCACCAGCCACCACGCTCAGCTAATTTTTTGTATTTTTTAGTAGAGACGGGGTTTCACCATGTTAGCCAGGATGGTCTCGATCTTCTGACCTTGTGATCCACCCGCCTCGGCCTCCCAAAGTGCTGGGATTATAGGCGTGAGCCACCGTGCCCGGCCTTAAAAAAATTTTTTTTAATTTTTTTTATTTTTTTAATTTTTTAATTAAATCTTCTTAAATAGACATGGGGTCAGCCAGGTGTGAAGGCGAGCATGTCACCAAATGATAATACTTAAAGCAAGTTCACAGGTTTTGCTAAAAAAAAGAAACAATCTAGTACATCTGCGAATAGGAAACCAAACACACCTGAACACATCTATGATTAAATAAGAATATTTAATGACATGGAATGATATGTACACTGTAGGTTCAATATGTTTTCAAAACATACCCAGCACCTATGGCTGCCTGTGCATAGTGAAAACATAGAAAGGTATAACAGAGTAATTTTTACAATTAATAAAGTTCAATGCAATTGAGAAAGGTTTCTATAAAAATTGTTAAAATATTTTAGAGGGCAAATGCTTACTCTGCATAGCAATATTTCAGTTATCTGGAATGCCCTCCCTTCTTTCTTCCAAACAAATTTTATGCAGCGCTAAGCTCAGTAGCTCTTACTCCAAGTGCCAACAAGGTGAACAACCCAGTTCCTACTCTGAGGGAACTCACATTCTGGTGGAATTTATTTTTGCAACATACTTGCTGACAATATCAAATGAATAAGCTATTAGTATTGAAAAGTAATTTACACACTCTCCAGCGTGGTCCTCATTTTGACGTATGTCTTCCTATGAGATGGATGCAAACTCACAGCAAAAACTATGTGTATACATACAGCCACATGTCGCATGACATTCAGTCAACGACGGACCACATATATGGCGGTGGTTCCACCATATCCTATTTTTGCTATGTCTTTTCTATGTTTCGATACATAAATGTTTACCACTGTGTTACAACTGCCTACAGTAGTCAGTACAGTCACATGCTGTCCAGGTTTGTAGCCTAGAAGCAATAGGACATACCATGGAGCCCAGGTGCACAGTAGGCTGTACCATCTAGGTTTGCTTGTCACTGTATGATGGTTTACACAATGATAAAATTGCCTAATGATACATTTCTCAGAATGTATCCCCATCCTTAATTGATGTGTGACTGTATTTTACTAACCTGGCCAGGTGGAACCTTCATCAATAAAATTTCTACATAGAAAATGCTATTTATTGTTTCTTTCAGACATTAGAGATTCCTTAATTTTAGTTTTAAATAATCTTGATATACAAACTTTTTATTTCCCTTGTTCTCCAAATATGGTAAACCAAGATTTTGAATATTAACAGGTATGACTTCTGCCTACATATATTGTCTTTGGAAAAGACAATTATCTGCAACTGTAATTAAACATTCTTTTATTTCTCCCATTGCTTAAAGGAGTTCACTCTTCTGGCTGAAATATAAAACTATACAATTATAAATACTTATTTGCAAGGCTTCTCTTTGAGCAAATTTGCTTGTTGTATAAGCCACTTGCTGATCACCTTATAAGCTACTTAATTATAAAACATAGTATGACAGAGTGTCTTGTATAGTTTAATTGAATTATAGTTTTGCATTTTAAAATGTACAGATTATGCTATATAACATATTAGTTTTAAATTGTTTTATAATTGTTATGGGCTTACTATGTGTCAGTCCCCAGGTCTATCAGCATGCTGGATGATGAAATTCATAATAGCTCTTAAGGAATAGAGGAAAATTTACACCCAGAGTTGCTCAGAAAGGTCTGGTCTGGGCATGTTCAAACTACCACTTCCCAGATGGATCCAGCCCTGATGGGATCCTCACATCCCCTTCCCTTCTTATGGAGACACAAAGCTGAGCACCTGTCTACTGACAGCTTTAGACTTTTAGACAGCCTCTCAGACCAGGCCAACTGCTCACAATCCTGCTGACCCTCTTTGGCCCCTATGATGTAAAGGCAATGCGGTATTCGTGTCAGCAGCACGCATACTATAACTGGTACAACACAGAGGTCAGCATGGGCTCCGTGCACAGATGACACACAAATTCATGAAGTGTTCTACATATATATATGTGTGTATATATATGTTCTACATATATATGTGTGTGTGTATATATGTTCTACATATATGTGTGTGTGTGTGTATATTTTTATATAGATATATATAAATATACATTTTTTTTGAAAGAAGGTCTTGCTCTGTCATCCAGGCTGGAGTGCAGTGGTGCTATCACAGCTCACTGCAGCCTCGACCTCTTGAGCTCAAGTGATCCTCCTGCTTCAGCTTCCCAAGCAGCTAGAACTGCAGGTGTGCACCACCACATCTGGCGAATTTTTGTATTTTTTGTAGAGATGAGGTTTCACCATGTTGCCCAAGCTGGTCTCAAATTCCTGGGCTCAAGTGATCCTCCTGCCTTAGCATCCCAAAGTGCTGGGATTACAGGCATGAGTCACTGTGTCTGGCTGCATTCCATATTTCTACACACACATGCACACATGGAGGAGTATACATTGGGGAAAGCAAAGCTGGGGAAATGTGAATAAAATCAGTGGGCTGTATTGATATCAATATCCTGATTGTGATATGTGTGAAATGTTACCGCTGAAATAAATTGGGCAAAGTATACAACTATATGTGACTCTATGATTACATCGTATAGGATTAGATTGCATATAATTATATCAACATATAATCATAAAATACATTCATTGCCTATATAATAGTATGACTACATCAATATAATGTTTAATTTTTTAAAAAGGCAATGGGCTGGGTGCCATGGCTCACACCTGTAATCCCAGCACTTTGGCAGGCTGAGGTGGGCGGATCACAAGGTCAGGAGTTTGAGACCATCCTGGCCAACATGGTGAAACCCCGTCTCTACAAAAAATACAAAAATTAGCTTGGTGTGGTGGCGTGTGCTTGTAATCTCAGCTATTTGGGAGGCTGAGGCAGCAGAATTGCTTGAACCTGGGAGGCAGAGATTGCACTGAGCCCAGATTGCACCACTGCACTCCAGCCTGGTGACAGAGTGAGATTCTGTCTGGAAAAAAAAAAAGTCAATGCGGCTAGGCAGGTATAATGCATGAACATAATATGGGCATAACATATGAGCATAATATGGGGAGCCTATCTCATTGATATACACGATTTACTTGGTCTCTGCACCTGAGACAATCTCCTGGTCTAAAGCTTTAAAAATGTAATTACTGTTACCTTGTCACTATACTAATGTGCAAACATATGAAATAAGGTAGAAAATGTCCACAAGGGCCAGTGATCAAAGGAAATAACAGACAACAAAAACACTATGCACCCTTCTCTAAAATTTTCCAGGAGAGCTGAGGGTTCAAGTGAATATTTCTTTCTTTTCTGGAAGACTCCCCATGAAGGTGGTAGCATAAATAATTATCCACAAAGGATTATCAGGCATTCATCCCTAATGAAAACTACTAAGCCAAAACTAACAGGAAAAAAAAATTTTAATGATATTTTTGTAGCACAAAATAATTAAACTGAGGCAGGCAGAGGAAAGTAAGAGAATCTACATAACCACAGCTTACATCACTTTAAATCTCGACAGCCCCACGTGGTGAGAACGAACCCAGTCCCAGCAGTCCAGGCTTCTCCATTCCTCCTCTTGCAGGCACAGTTTGGGTAGAGACATCTCTTGAGCTCTTGCCCACTGACTTGTCATTCACAGGCATTTAAACTGTGATGTTTGAAACTGTCCACCTCCGCAGATCCAGGGACAGTCCCTCCAGTCCAAAGGCTCACTGCAACTGGCCCTCAGCCCCCTTCAAACTGGACTTCTGGTTGCTTCTTTCCTTCTGCCCCTGAATTCGGAAGAGCTTCTTCCTGAGGTCCTTCTGCCGCTTCAGCTTCTCCTCCTCCTCCTTCTGCTTGGCTCTGAAGTGCTCCTTATTGTGCAGGTGCCACTGCTCCTTGGCCTTCTTCATCTTCTGACTGTGCACCGTACTCAGAGCATCCAGCAGCGGGAGGATCTGACCAGGACAAAAGCCAGTGAGTATCAGAATGCTCTCAGCCACCTGACACACTCTCATCCTAAACACTAAGACTAGAGGCAACCCACGATCCAAATGAATATTAACTGCATGAAAATGCATCCTGCGCTACGAAGTCATTGTTGGCATGGAGATACAGGTGTGATCGCATTTTACCTTTACCACCTGTGTTCATCATTCTGTGGACACTGTGTGCAGCTAACCAAGACAGAGGAGTTCCCCAGCCATGTGCCTGTTATCCCCATCAAAAGCACAGGGCAGAGCAGGACCAGGCAAAGGAAGGGAAATGGACTCTGGCTCTTCCTCTGACGTTAGTTCCAGTGCCCTGAATAACTGAGACTGCAGTAGAAACAGGAAGTGTGCTGCCGAGAGCATTCTTTCCTATCTAAATGCAGTGTGCAGTACGGCATGGGCGACAGTACCTTTCTTTCATGAGGCTCGCGTATGACGGCCGGTCTCCACCTGTTTTTCGGCACCTTGCCTGCCTTCGCTTGGGTCTTGGGCTTGTTCTTTTTTTTTTTTTTTTTTTTTTTGAGACGGAGTCTCGCTCTGTCACCCAGGCTGGAGTGCAGTGGCCGGATCTCAGCTCACTGCAAGCTCCGCCTCCCGGGTTTACGCCATTCTCCTGCCTCAGCCTCCTGAGTAGCTGGGACTACAGGCGCCCGCCACCTCGCCCGGCTAGTTTTTTGTATTTTTAGTAGAGACGGGGTTTCACCGTGTTAGCCAGGATGGTCTCGAACTCCTGACCTCATGATCCACCCGTCTCGGCCTCCCAAAGTGCTGGGATTACAGGCTTGAGCCACCGCACCCGGCCGGGCTTGTTCTTAAATGGCAGGGCCTTCTGCAAGGCTTTTGGAATCTGCAGTGAATTTTTGCCTCAGGATTGCCTTAGGACTGGCTGAAAAGAAAAATAAAGACCGTGACATATTCAAATTATGACCAATGTGCATTTAAAACTTCTGCATAAAATCTTCTCATTGGGTTGACTTTTCCACAAGATCAGCAACACCAGAGTCCACTGGCCCTGAGAAATCAGGTCTCAATCATCCGCCAAATATGAACTGCCTCAGTGGACACCCACAATTCTCAGTATACAGAGGAACAGAGAGCTTACACTTACAACTCTCCCCTCAAAGCCCTCTGTGCCCATTTCTATGTATGGAACTATGGGGTCTCAACAGAGCAGATGAATAGATCCCAGTTTCTTTTAATGGAAATTTCAGGCCTTTTCTTTAGGCCACTGAGGTGGTCATTTCCCAGCCTAACGAAAATAATTTAGTTTTTCATCTTGACTATCAACCACTCTAGATATTGGGTTTTTTGTTTGTTTGTTTGTTTGTTTGTTTGAGATGGAGTCTCCCCCTGTCGCCCAGGCTAGAGTGCAGTGGCACAATCTCAGTTCACACAACCTCCACCTCCCGAGTTCAAGCAATTCTCCTGTCTCAGCCTCGCAAGTATCTGGGACTACAGGCACACACCACCATGCCCAGCTAATTTTTGTATTTTCAATAGAGATGGGGTTTCACCATGTTGGTCATGCTGGTCTAGAACTCCTGACCTCAGGTGATCCACCTGCCTTGGCCTCCCAAAGTGCTAGGATTACAGGCATGAGCCACCATGCCCGGCCCACTCTGGATTTAAGGATAGTTCTTCCTTCAGTCAGCAGCCAAAGAGTCCTGATTCCTGATTCTAATTAAGAAGTTTAACTTTATGCTATTTCTGATGGAAGGCTGGCTGAAAGAAGGGAGACTCAAACAACAGATGAAAGCAAAATACTCTGTACTGAATTTTCAAGGTAATCTTAAATTCTATGTTTAATCAAGATGACACAAATTCTTAATTGCCTCATAAATACTATTAATAAATTGAAAGTTTTGCCCTAGGCTTTTATTTAAGTCAATCATATAGAAAAACTTTCTCCTATGTCTTGAAATGTATTATTAAAGACATCATCCCCAATAGTGTTCCATATTCTTTGTTTAGGAACCCCAATTGTTTTCGAATTCAAGAATTCAGAGAAATCTGCTTCTCACAGAAGAGTAGAATGGATAATGGGCACCACATCCTGAAGTGTATTTTAACAAAAATTCATGTAAGCTGGTTCAAAATTTCATTAATTATTTTATATAAAAAGAAATGCCTGGGAGACTTCTGTTTCTAGCAGAGTGGCAGACTGATGCCTTGAACAACCCTCTTATTACAAAACTAAATACTCCACATGAAAACACATCTTTTCAAATACACTGTTAAGCTATGAAGAGAATAACGAAATTTCTTTTTTTTTTTTTTTTTTTTTGGAGACGGAGTGTAGCTCTGTCGCCCAGGCTGGAGTGCAGTGGCGCGATCTCGGCTCACTGCAAGCTCCGCCTCCCGGGTTTACGCCATTCTCCTGCCTCAGCCTCCCGAGTAGCTGGGACTACAGGCGCCCGCCATCTCGCCTGGCTAGTTTTTTGTATTTTTTTTAGTAGAGACGGGGTTTCACCGTGTAGCTCAGGATGGTCTCGATCTCCTGACCTCGTGATCCACCCGTCTCGGCCTCCCAAAGTGCTGGGATTACAGGCTTGAGCCACCGCGCCCGGCCTGAAATTTCTAAGAAACCAAAATCTAAATGAAAATAGAAGTCCAGACAGGCACTGCAAACCTAAAAAAAAACCAGAAAAACAAAACTTGAATTGTCTTCAAGCATGTGGAACAGCAGGAACTCTTTAAGCTGCTGCTGGTGGTGGAGGCCAAGCCACTGTGCTCCCGGAACATGACACAGAAGCCTCCACACTGAGGCAGAGCACAGGTGCCCTGGAGTCTCCACCCCACCCAGGGATCCTCCAGCAGAAGTGTGTGTGCCCCTGCATACCTGCAAGTCCCACATCCAGAGCTAGCGTTCAGAGCCGTGGGATAACGGCCAAAAATAGGAAATCATTTTATTCATCAATGGATAAATGGTGACACAGTCATATAATGGAACTCAACAATGACAATAAATCAATGTCTGCCATAGAAAAGAACATGGTTATGTCCTGTAATACTGAAGCAAAGAAGCCAGGCTAAATAGAATGTGTTGTATTTTATAAAACTCAAAACCAGGCAGAACAAATCTATGTCAGGAACTGGAAAGTGGCTATTTTGGGGGGCAGGGTGGGGCGGCAGTGCCTGGGATAGGCTACAGAGTGAGGCTACTGCTTGGTCCAGAGCGTGGCAGCCTGGTGTGTTACAGTTTATCTAGCTGCACACCTACGATTTGGGCACTCTTCTATATGTACATTAGCATTTCAATAAAAAGCTTATTAAAACATTAAAACTGTCAGAAAAATCCACATTGCTTCAATAGAAATTAGCACATTGATGCTTTAAAAATACATGTATATGGTGGGGGAAAAAGTGGTTCAAAAGAGTACCCAGTGAAAAGTTTAAGAGGGAGGGACACCAGCAAGGGGCCAATCAATAGTCCCTTGCGTTTGTCCTCTGACAAAGACAGCCAAAGCAGCAAACAACTATATTTTGATGAAGGTTCTAAAGGAGAGCCCCAGAGTGCATCAAGGAGTAGCAGAAATCCAGTAGAGCACAGAAAACTAGGAAGGTCACATAAAGGAGAGAAGGAAACATCTGCCCCCCACCACCCACCCCTAGAGGGATCAGCCTGAAGCAGAGGGATGTCTCCCTGCAGGGATAATGAAGCAAGAGGGGCCCAGCAGCCCCAGCACTCCCCTCAGAGAAGGAACTGACGTTGCGCCCCACCCCCATGGACCAGCTGCTGCTGCAACGTGACCTCCTGGACCCGGAACCACTTCGGGAGCATGTCCCGCCCAGGGTGGTGAGCAGCCACCGCACCCTTCTACCATCCCCAGGGTTTGTTGCTCTGTATCACCCCCGCCTAGTGGCCCACCACCCCTGAGCTGCTGTTACACTGTCTTAGGCCATTTAGTATGGCTGTAACAGAATACCTGAGACTCGGTAACTTATTTTATAAAAAAGGTTTATTTGGCTCACCCTGCTTGTGTCTGAAAAGTCTGAGATCGGGCAGCACATCTGGTGAGGGTCTTGTGCTGCTTCATCTCATGGGGAAAGTGGAAGGGGAAACAAGTGTATGCAAAGGGCTCACATGGCAAGAGAGGAAACATGAGAGTCTAGGAAGCTGAACTCACTCTGATAATCCACTCCGGGTAACTAATGCAGTCCCATGAAAAGGCCTAACCTATTCATAAAGGATCTGCCCCTGTGACCCAAATACTTCCCACTAGGCCCCACCTCCCACACCACCACATTTGGAATCAAATTTCAACATGAGTGCTGGTGGGAACAAACACGTCCACATCACAGCATACACCCTACCCTGTGGGGCCAGGCTTCTGTGCCCTTCCCCTCCCAGCTGCAATTGCGCCCTGCCCCTTGGGGCCTGAGCTGACTTGGTGCCCTGCTTTCCAGGGAATCAGTGCCTTGGCTACCCAGAGCAGACAACCTCTCATTGCATGAGAGCTGAAGCACTGCCCCACTTCACAGGGAATCAGAGTCTTGGCTGAGCTGAGCAGCCACACCTGACAGGGATGAGACAACATGGCACCCCCACATCCCAGGAAAATAGCATTGGCTGAACTGGGGTACCTTGCCTTTCAGGACAAACAACTGTAGAACCCTGCTTTCTTGAAACTGGAATATCCCTGGAGAATCTGAGTTGCCCAGGCACCTGCCTCTCCAGGGAGAGAAGTAGTTGTTGCGCTGGTCCGTGCTCCCGAGGGCCCAAGCCACAGCAGTGCTCCACCATTCTGGGGTCCTTGCTGGTGCTGTACCTGGCCTCATGGAGACTGGGATGCTGCTGTGTTCCACCACTCCAGGGTCCAGAGTCACTACCATGTAACTCCCATGTCCAGAGTCACTCCCATCCCCTGGGATTATTTCGAGAGGAAAGAATTTCAAACACATTTCACCAGGCCAGTGTCACCTTAATACCTAAGCCAAACCAAAACACACACATACACACACAAAAAAAACTACAAGTCAACTTCTCCAATAAATTAAACACTGACGCAAAAATCCTAAAAAAATTTTAGCAAATAGAATTCAACAACACATCAAAAAGATTATACATAATGATTAAGTGGGATTTTTCCCTGGTGTGCAAGCCTGGTTTAACATATACAAATCAATGTGATATATCACATTAACAAAATAAAATGACCACATGGTCACCTCAATTGATGCAGAAAAAGCATTTAACAAAGTTTAGCAACCTTTCTTCATAAAACCTCTTAATAGTTTATGTATGGAAGGAAAGTTTCTCAACATAATAAAGACCATTTATGAAAAACCCACAGCCTACATCATAGTTAGTGGGGAATAACTGAAAGCTTTTCCACTAAGATTGAGTACAAGATAGAGATACCCAGTCTTGTCACTTGTATTCAACATAGTACTAGCAAGAGCAATCAGACAAGGAAAAAAAAAAAAGGCAACTAAATTAAAGAAGTAAAATTATCTCTATTTGCAGATGACAAGATCCTTTATCTAAAAAACTACAAAGATTCCACAAAAAAACTGTGAGAACTACTAAATTGATTTAGTTAAGCTGCAAGGTATAAACTCGACACATAAAAATCAGTCGCATTTCTATACACAAATAACCTAGCTGACAAAGAAATCAAGAAAATAATCTCATTTACAACAGCATCAAAGAAAAACAAAAACTTAGGAATAAATTTAACCAAGAAGGTGAAAGATGTGTACACTTGAAAACCATAAAACATTGATGAAAGAAATTTAGACATGAACAAATGGAAAGATATCCTACGTTCATGGTCAGAAGAATTAATATTGTTAAAATGTTCACACTGCCCAAAGCAAATATACAGATTTAAAACAATTCTCATCAAAGTTCTGATGGCATTCTTCACAGAATAGAAAAAAACAATTCTGGCCGGACATGGTGGCTCACACCTGTAATCCCAGCACTTTGGGAGGCCGAGGCAGGTGAATCATGAGGTCAGAAGTTGGAGACCCGCCTGGCCAACATAATGAAACCCTGTCTCTACTAAAACCACAAAAATTAGCCTGACATGGTGGCACGTGCCTGTAGTCTCAGCTACCTGGGGGACTGAGGCAGGAGAATTGCTTGAATCCAGGAGGTGGAGGTTGCAGTGAGCCAAGATTGTGCCACTGCACTCCAGCTTGGGTGACAGAGTGAGACTTCATCTCAAAAAAAAACAGAAAAAACAATCCTGAAACTCATATGGAACCACAACAAACCCCAAACAGCCAACAGAGTACTGTTAAAGAAAAAGTTGGAGACATCACATCTCCTGATTTAAAATTGTATTATAAAACTATAGTAATCAAAACAGTATGGTATTGGCATAAAAAAAAAAGGTAGACCAATGGAACAGAACAGAGACCTTTGAAATAAAGGTCATATACTGCCAACTAATTTTTGACAAGTACAAATACGACAACACAATGGAAAAAAAAATATTCTCTTCAATGATAGTGCTGGGAAAACTGGACTTTCACATGCAAAAGAATAAAATTGGACCCTGATCATACACCACACACAAAAATTAACTCAAAACAGATACAAGACCAAAAGAAGACCTGAAACCGTAAAACTCCTAGAAAAGAACATAGGGGGAAAGCCTCTTGATATTGGCCTTAGCAATAATTTTTTGGATATTGCACCAGAAGCCAGGCTAACGCAAACATAAACAAGGAAGACTGCATCAAACTAAAAAGCTTCTGCACAGCAAAAGAAACAACCAATAAAATGAAAAGGGAACCTACAGACTGGAAGAAATATTTGCAAATCACATATCTGATAAAGTGTTAATATCCAAAAATCAGTAAAGAACTCTTACAACTTAAGAGCAGAAAAACAACCCAGTTGAAAAATGGGCCAAATAGGAAATGGCCAATAGTAAATGGGGAGACGTACGTTAAAATAATACAAAGTAGCAGACATGTAGGATGAACAACTTAAAGATCTAATGTACAACATGAGGGCTATAGTTAGTAAAAATGTATTGTCTTTGGGATTTTTGTTAAATAAGTAGATTTTAGCTGTTCCTGTCAAACACAAAAAAATGAAACTAAGTGAGATGATAGATACATTAATTTGCTTCACTATAGTAACCAGTTTACTATATGTATCCTTTAAGATCATGTGGTCAACCTCAAATATATAAAATAAATTTTATTTTAAAAAAGAAAAGTTTGTCTTCAACCCAGAAAGAACCACTATTACCATTTTTGGTGTTCCGTTACAAAATATTCCATAAATATACAACTGTTCAATCAAATGTAACATTAGACTTTATACTTGAACATTCAAAGCATGTAAGAAATTATAGAAAAGTGTCTGTGTGACTCCCTGTCTGCAGGGCACAGACTGCATCTCCACTAACACACACGCGACCGGTACCTTACACAGAGAGTCCTTGTTCACCTTTAGTCTGATGCCATGGTTAAGCCCGAGTTGGCTGGTGGTCCACATTCCTGACCAGGTGTCTTTCTCACCCACTGGTTTCAACAAAGATGCTACTGGGTTATAGAAGGCTGGGATGGAAACAGGATACCAAGTTTGCATGAAAACAATATCTGAAAAGAGAGGTAATTTACTTTAACATTTTCAAAAGGAGATTCATATCCATATTGTGAAGAAATAAAGAACAAAACCTTCACTCCAAACTTCTCTACCTGGTTGCAAAGTATTTGAAAGGAAAGCTCGCTAAGGAAACTATTCTCATAGATCACAGAACTGTTACTGGGTGTGGCCAGGAGACTGCAGACACAAGGCGAATGGGCACACCGCGTAAGACTGGGAGATCTAAGGCTGGAGCTGATCAACTCTCTAGAGACCTGACTCCAGCCTCTCGTCACACTGGCTAGAAGTCAAGCATGAATGGTAACACCCTGCCCTGAACACTACTCAAGACACTCACCGCTCATCAGCAGCTTATCCTGAAAGCTGGCCTGGAAAGCTCTTTCTGAAGCTCAGAGCACTTTCTTGATCTGCACCCTTATCCCACTGACAGTTCGAATCACAGCACCTTCAAATTTGGCTACTTTCAAGGCAGAATTAAACATTCCCTACAGGTATAGCAAGATAAAAACACACACAAAATCATATACTTTATGCTTTACTTCTTCCCTCAAACATACATGCTTGGTTAAAGAACAAAAACAACTCACTGAAGGGTGATACAATAATCAAAATGTATTTGCCCCTGAAAGTGGAATTACTACCTCAAAAATACAACCCTTTCATTTCCCCCAAAATAATCATGTGGGTTCATGGGCATGCTCATCACTGCTGTCTGTGTGGAAGAGAAGATCGAAGAGGGATTTACTGGACTGAACTGGCCTAGGCAGCCTTTGCTGGTGTCTCTCAGACTGGACTGCAGCTCAGATCCTTTTACTCAGGTGCATGCACTTAGAACATGATAACAGTAAGATAAACGCTGGTGGTATTATTACCTTATATTGCAAGAGCAATTTTATGATCTTCCTAACTCTATGTCTCTAATGAAAACATCCCCACTAATGAAATTGTCAATAAATGCTGCTCAAACCACCCTCCCCAAATACTGAGAAACAGTACATCCATTTCTCTGTACCCTTGCCAAGTTGTCTGCAAATGCTTTGTCTATTTTTCTACTGAATGGTTAGACAAACTTGCGATTTTTTTCCCTTTCTTAACACAAATTTTAAAAGTAGGAAACAAAAGCCAGTGGATAAAATGACATATTTTCATTATGAGTTCTGTGGCAGTCTCACATGGAAGTCATGAGTAACAGTTTCAATTCCTAAATAGCTGTTTACTTTTCAAAAAAATAGCTCTTTTGAGCATATTTAAGTAACACAGAATATAAAGGAGCGAATAAACAAAATATGAAGTTTATAAACGATTTCAAATACTTTTCTAAAAACTTGAGGCCCATATTTTAGAAGTATTTCATTCCTTTTCTCAAACAATATGCCCATTTATAAATATGAGAATATGTGGATATACAGACCTCAATAAATGAAGTGTTCTTGAAAATTTTATATGGAAAACCAATTAGCTTTAATTTCTTCACAATTTTTATGGATT
>NW_012116333.1:46858-61609 GCF_000951035.1 Colobus angolensis palliatus
CCTGTAATCCCAGCACTTTGGGAGGCTGAGGCAGGCAGATCATATGAGGTTAGGAGTTTGAGACCAACCTGGCCAACATGGTGAAACCCTGTCTCTAATAAAAATACAAAAATTAGCTTGGCATGGTGGTGTGTGCCTGTAGTCCCAGCTACTTGGGAGGCAGAGGTGAGAGAATTGCTTGAACCCAGGAAACGGAGGTTGCAGTGAGTCGAGGTCATGCCATTGCACTCCAGCCTGGGCGACAGAGTGAGATTCCATCTCAAAACAAACAAACAAAACCACACATTTTACCTCTGCAGTCTGCTCAGAATATGTCCCGTTTTCTTCTCTGCTGCTCCAAGGGACAGCAAATGTAGGTAACTCTGTGGAACCCTGTGTGCCCGAACACTGGAAATGTCTCCAGTCCGCACCTTCTTTCCTTCCTCTCCAAACAATTCTTTCACACTTGCCCCCTGTCTTCAAACACCCACCACCTCCCTCACCTTCACTCAGCTGATGGCTGTTTCCTGATTCACTCCAAAAACAAAAGAACCTCCATGGTCAACCCTCTACCAGGGTTTCCTCCCATAACCAGCCTTATTAGAGCTCCAACCTGGCCCATAGGGGAGCTATGTGTGGCTGTTTAAATTAAAATTAATTACAATTACATAATATTTAAAACACAGTTCCTCAATCACACTAGCCACACTGGAAGTGGTCCATATCAACCTGCGGCCAGGGTTACAATATTGGGAAGAACACACGTGCATCTCCATGATCACAGAAAGTTCTACAGGCAGCTCAGGCACAGATGATTTGTCCAGGCCTCTACTCAGGGCCACACATCACTGGCTCACTAGACACCATCCACTCTTCCGGGACTTTATTCCAACAGCTCTTCCCTCTGTTCTCTCTCTTATCTCAAAACCTTTTGATTCCACTTCTTCCACCACCAACTGCTCCATTTTTCTGCTTCTCTCTGCAGCAAAACCCTTCAAAAGTTTTCTGCAGTCACAGCCTCCAATTCCTCTGTTCCCATTCTCCTACATCCATGAAAATTGGTGCTTGCTAAGATCACTGAAGGCCTCCACACCCCTGCTCCAGTGGTCAACTCTGCCTTCACTGCAGTTAACATGGCAGCAGGATCTGAACTGCACGTCGTCTCCGTGTACAGCTGGCCTCCTGCATGCGTGCATGCTCACACTGCTTCTCCCTCCTGGGCACTGCTCAGGCCTCATGACCACAGTCGTCCTCTCTCGCCCACACCAGTGCTGCTCCTTCAACTCACTCTACACTCACTCCCCGGCCACCTCACAGCTTTAAGTAGCATCTACATATTGAGGGCTGTATATCTAAGTCCCTGGCCAGACCTCTCTCCAGACCTGACACTCCACTTGTCTGCATGACACCCAGCCGACCCAAACATCATCTTCCCAAAGCTGCATCTACAGAGGGTTTCCTGTCTAACTTACAACAACCCATCCTTCCAGGAACTTCCAGTCACCATCCTCATTTTCTCTCACACATCCCACATTCAGTCCACCAGGAAATCCTACTGACCCAGCTTCCAAATAAAGTCTATCCGGGTTTGACTCTTTGTCTCATTTCCACTGTCAGCTCTCTGGTTTGTGCCACCCGACTGATCTCTTGGCAGAGTGATCCGATTACCTGAATGTCTCTCCTCTGCTCAAAACCCTCCAAGGACTCCCATTTCAGAGTGAAACGTTCAGTCTTTTCCAATGGCCCACAAGGCTCTAGGTAATTTTAAATTGTAAATGGTGTGAAGCAAAAACTTCAGAGTTAACCTAGTCATGCCTGTCAAAGGTCAACACAGACTAGCAACCACGAAGCTAATGCCTAATCAGGAGATAGTTCTTTGACTAAATGAAGACTTAGATCTGTTCCAGCTTACACAGGCACTCCTGGCCTCACTAACAAGGTGCAACTCAGATGCTCACCATCAACTGTACACATGTTTCCGTGTCTGTCTCCCTCAGAGTGAGATCACCGCCTCCAGCAACCTGCTCAGCACCCCCAGGCAGGAGGGCCACACCATCTCCCTTACACTCCACATGTCCTTCTGAACTCTGACCAGGATGAGTTTTCAGAGCACTCCTCCTGGGAGCTCTGCTATGTCCATAAGCCACACGGGCCACTGATCACCTGCCATTCAAATCAGGGAGCAGCAATTGGAATAGGCAGCCAATGCTTGCTGGCACTGAAATGAACACACAGTCTCAGATCACTACATTGTAAAAGCCTCAAAAGTAGAGACCATGCCTCAGTCATTTCTGTTTCCTAATTCTTGTTATAAAATAGGTATGGATCTTTTTCTGGTGACCTTCTGACTGCAGAAACAATGAGCTCACTGCATTAATAAACACACTCACATGCATCTCTACCCAGGAGTCCAAATGAAAGGCACAGAAGCAGGACAGGAAGCAGGGACCCAAACAAAATCAGGGATTCCTGTGCTATGATAGTCTTGATAAGGGGCTGAGAGGAACTGAGGCTTCTCACCTGTGCTTGTTTCTGCATTTTTCCTTTAAGATCATCAAAAAATGTGCTTTTTCCTTCATCATAGTCTGCATCAAACATCTCCTTCAATTTTCTCTTGTTATCCAAGTGCTTTTTCGTGGCACTTTCCTCTTTGTTGGGGTCAATTTCTTCCTTAACTTCTTTCTCTACATCTTCATTCTTAAATTTCCAGAAGAAAAATTTTGTGTGCAGTTATGAAGGTCTCTTCTTTAACCATTAGACTTTTTAAAGTTCTATTTAAACAAAAATCTTAGCAAAAATCTGTTATCATTATCAATAAAACAAAACATAACACGACCTTTCTCTCTGAATAACATGGTACTGCTATAGAAAATGGTTATATCTGCATTACAATTAGCTGCCATTCCTTAAGCTGGCTGGGAACACAAATTAGAATAAAGGTAACAGATGTGTCCCTCACTGGGATGCTCCCAGACCCTATTCTAAAGAAATATTAGGGAGAACAGGGACTTCATTCTTTTAAATGACACTTAAATTTAAGAGGAGGAGAATGATGGCAACAGTGGAATGTAAGCCCGAGGAGCTAAGACTTCTGTGAATGAAAAATCACAGCAGACTTGGCAAATGACTGTGGCAAGAAGCGGTAGTGATTGTCATCCAAAACTTAACAAGTAAACAAGGAAGCTTCTCTCTGGCCCCCACATCCCCACAACCCTTTAGTAAGAAATCTATCCATCCAGTCTGCAATCTTCACACATCACAAGTAAGATTTGCATTTCTCAATATGGGCCTCTCTCAGAACACAACGACCAAGAACAACCAGCCACAACAAAGTCATACCTGAGTATTGGGGTCTGATTTTCCCTTGTGCATGTCCCCTGTTTCCAAGTCTTCAAAATCACCATAGAACTCCTCTGGGAAAAGCACACCCAAAGGCTGCTTTGTGAGCCAGGCATGCATGTGCTGCTGGCCCCACCCACCACAGGCACACAGTGTGCTCTGCATTCCAAGCCTCATTCACACCATTCCCATCACTACACACACAGACACAGGCAAAACTTTGCACTAGGGAATGTTTCATAAAACAGTTAGTATTTCATCATCTGTTTGGATAGGCTAAATGGACCCAATCCACATTCATGTCAAACTTCATGTTAAAATCAGTTTCAATTTTTCCAGTATAGATAATGGACACTCTTTTTTTTGAAACAGAGTCTCGCTCTGTCACTCAGGCTGGAGTGCAGCAGCGCAATCTTGGCTCACTGCAACCTCCGCATCCCAGGTTCAAGCAATTCTCCCTCAGCCTCCCGAGTAGCTGGGATTATAGGCGCCCACCATCAGGCCTGGCTAATTTTTGTATTTTTAGTAGAGATGGGATTTCACCATATTGGCCAGGCTGGTCTCGAACTCCTGACCTCATGATCCTCCTGTTGCAGTCTCCCAAAGCTCTGGGATTACAGGCATGAGCCAACACATGCAGCCAATGGACACTCTTTATGAGAGACATAGTCTATCTATGTCCCCCAAACGAATAGTTCAAAGAGTGAATAGAAAAGCCCCACGCTGATACCAGCACATGTTAAAAGGAGTCTCAATGTAAGTTCAACACAACACAATCACGTAACACACCTAGGGGAAATCTTAGATTATATAAAACATAGCATTTAGATTAAGAGTAGACCACCAAACCCATGGGAAGAGCTTATTCACTCATTCATTCCTTCATCTGTTTTTGCAGCTCTGGGCTCAATTATAGGTCCCATTTTTAAAAGAAATAGACAAGTAAGGCTGGGTGCAGTGGCCCATGCCTATAAACCCAGCACTTTGGGAGCCCGGGAGGCAGAGGTTGCAGTGAGCCATAATTGCGTCACTGAACTCCAGCCTGGGTGACAGAGTGAGACCATGTGTCAAAAAAAAAAAAAAAAAAATAAGGAAAAGAAAAAAGAATGAAAGAAATAGACAAGTTAAAACTCATTTGTGAGAGCAACTTTTTTTAAAAATTGTAATATTCTGTATTCTCTTCAAGATACAAGTTTTTAAAATTTTAAATCACACAAATAACTGCTGGTACCAAATTCCAGTTATCTAAAAATTAATCAACCAACCACCAAAAAAATGCATCAGGGAAGTGTGTTTTGCCCACAGGCAGGCAGTTAATAACCTTTCCAGATGTTAGACCAATGGTTTCCAATAGAACTTTTGTGCTGATGGAAATGCTATATATCTGCTTTGCCTAACTTGATAGCAAATTACAATATTTCAAGTGGTTATTAAGCATTTGAAATGTGGCTAGCAAGACTGAAGATTAAATTTTAAATTAAAATTTAAAATTTTATGTTATTTTAAATAGGTTTAAATTTACTTACAGGTGGCTAATGCCCACCATATTAGATGGCACAGTTCTAGGTCATTGTAAGAATTTTGGGTAGGCCGGGCACGGTGGCTCAAGCCTGTAATCCCAGCACTTTGGGAGGCCGAGATAGGCGGATCACGAGGTCAGGAGATCGAGACCATCCTGGCTGACATGGTGAAACCCTGTCTCTACTAAAAAATACAAAAAAACTAGCCAGGCGTGGTGGCGGGTGCCTGTAGTCCCAGCTACTCGGGAGGCTGAGGCAGGAGAATGGCATGAACCCGGGAGGTGGAGCTTGCAGTGAGCTGAGATCCGGCCACTGCACTCCAGCCTGGGTGACAGAGAAAAAAAAAAGAATTTTGGGTTTACTTGAGTGAGATGAGAAGTTGAGGAGAATTTTGAACAAGACAGTGGAATGATCTGACTTACTTTTCTTATTTTAAGAGATGGTAGAGTTTTTGCTTTGTTGCCCAGGTTGGAGGGCAGTGGCTATCATAGTGCATTACAGCCTGACTTCCTGGGCTCAAGCAACCCTCCTGCCTCAACCTGGGAGAGCAACATTTAGAAGACTATTAAAACATTTTCACATAAGGGCCAAAGAACCAGGTAGAAGTTATAAGAGATAGGAAGCTCCTATTTGTAATAAAAGCAAAACAGGATAAAACAGGAATAAACCTAACAAGAAATGCACTGGAAATTTATTTTTAAAAAAAGAAGAAAAGCTTTAATATGCCACCAAAGGACAAAAGAAATAGCATCACCACCAACACTCGTAAGTGTTCTCCGCACCAGGCACTGTGTTAAGTACTTTCCTTGCCTTAACCACATTCTTCAACCCAAGGAAGTAAGTGTTGTAAATATCATCTACTGAATGATGATATGTCCTCATTTGAAAAGAAAGACTTGACATCACAAATACGCCAATTCTCCCTTTCTCCCTTTAGCACAGTTACAACCCAAAACCACCACTAAGGATTTCTGGTCTAGAGAAGACAACACATTATTCCCTCTTGACTAAGAAGCGTAACCTAAACTCTAGAAATAATAGACAGGAGAAGACCAATGGAGAATTCCTAAAGGTGGAAAGAAAAAGGCTGCTGAGGGACTCTAGGACTAGAGAATACATTGTGGCCAGGTGTCTCCCTGGATCCCATCCAACAGGAAGGTGACCCAGACCCAGTGTTTCCCAACTCCCAACCTAGAATAGAAGGCAACCCAGGCAGGCTCAATCCCCCCAGATCAAGGGAGATCTTCCCCACAACAAGAAAACTAGCTCCACACACCAAGACAACCACCATTCCCTACCCACCTAGCTGCAGCAGGTGGCCCAGCCTGGGGCAGCTCCCCTGTTCCCTCAGGTGGGCATCAGCAGGGACTGGTGGGAGAGCCCCAGTGATACCAGATACACCAAACAGTCCAAAATAACACCACGAAGGCTCTGAAATTAAATTTTCATTGGAATTACAGCCCACAAAGTAGACCAGGACCTACAGACTAAACTTAAACAGGAGGACTGCCTGCAAGAATAAAAAATTTACATAGGCCTCCTAACAGAATAACCAAAATATGTAGGATGAAACAGAATATGACGTGTCATACCACTGAGAAAATCATAATTTTAATGTGAAAGGACAACTGAAGACACCAATACTGAAATGAGTCAGATGTTGGAATCATCTGACTCATCGCTTATAACGGCCAGTATAAAAATGCTTCAACAAGCAACTACAAATCCTATGGCAACAAACAAAGAACTGAAAACGTCAGCAAAGAAACTGAAGAAGAATCAAATGGAAATTACAGAAATATAAAATACAGTAACAGAAATTTGAAAAAATCTCTCTGGATGGGCTCTATTGAGTAAAAGTGGAGATGACAGAGGAGAGAATCGGAGAAGCTGAACCCTGATCAACAGAATTCACCCAGTCTGAACAACAGAGAGAAAATAACCTGAAAACAAATGAACAGCGCTGCGCGGACCTGTGGGACAATAACAAAAGACCCCACATTTATGTTATCTGAGTCCCACAGGAGACCAGAGCTGCGAAAGCATGCAAATAACTGATTCCTGATGCTTCCCACATTTGGCGAAAGATATAAACTTACAGATTCAAGAAGCTGGGCAAACCTCAAAGTATAGCAAAAGAAAGCAACACTGATTAAACTTTCAAAACTAAAAACAAAGACCAAAAGAGGCAGAATGCCTGTAGGGACACGCCAACTCAAATGCCATTGTATTTCTCCTCTAAAATCATGGACGCCAGAAAGAAATGGCACAACATTTTCAATTGCTAAAAAAAAAAAACAAAAAAAACTGTTGGCTACAAATTCTGTATCCCATGAAACTACCCTTCAGAAATGAAGAGAGAAATAAAGACATTCTCAGAGGAAGAGAATACAGGAATTTGTCACTGGTAAATTTAGAAATGTTAAAGAAAAGGGCTACAGAGATATGTTCTGTCATTTCCATAATACAAAATATTAAAACAAAAAAAATCAAAATAAAAAAACAGCTACAAAAAGTTCTTATGCAGAAGGGATGAACATGGGATCAGGGGAGGGACCAGAAATGTGGATACATACACTAGACAATCCACAGTTCTTAAAATCACATTTGATAACTGAAACAAAAACTATACCACCACCTGATACTCAAGCCAGTGATTTACAAAAGTAGAAAAGTAAAGAGGCCTAAATAGAAGGAAGGTTTCCACACTTTGAAGTAGTAAATACTGGTACCAGTAGACTACTATATTACAATAGGCATATTGTAACATCCAGAACAAACACTGTAAGACTATACAAAGGGATACATGTAACTACATTATACAGAAATAGATGAAGATGGAAGGAAAGAAAAAGGAAACAAAGAAAATAATAAAAACATCAGACTTAAGCAATTACGTAACAATAAGCACCTTAAATGTAAATGGTCTAAATAAACCAAAAGACAGATTGATGGAGAGCCTATAATAAACACATGGCCCAGTTAGATACTGTTCATAAGAAACTTCAAATTTACTTAAGGACCTAAGTAGGCTGAAAGTAAAAGAATGGAAAAAGATATCCTATGTAATCATTAATATTTTTAAGGAAACAGGAGTGAATATATTAATATCTCATGAAATAGACTTCAAGCAAAATAATTTACCAGAGCTGGAGAGGGTCTTCACTGAATTTTAAGATCTAAAATTTCCTATGCTGCCTTGACATCTTTGAGCCTTACAGGGCCCCAGAGGCCTAGCCATGGGTTTTCTTGTTTCTGACAGACAGCTCCTACCCTGCCACCCAGGAGGAAAGGCTCCCCACCTGGCTAGTTATTTTATCAGCCAGAGCAGCTGCACCTCAGCCTAAGAAGTTTCACTTCACCTGTCTGCCAGCCCATGAATTTATTCAAACAAGCCAATTGCATTCCCCCTCAGGAACCATTAGTCATTGTGTGCTCTTGTTACTACCAAGCCTGCCTGCCTCCTCAGCCCCCAGCCCTCACTCCGCTACAGAGTACGGTGCCCATCTGACCCTGTGTGGCATTCAGTGTTCTCCTCTGAGCTGTGGGTTTATGTGACTAAAACACTGCTGTCAATCTCATCCATCCACACCAGGTGTCGTGTTCAGCCATCTCCTACACTTTAGGGCAGGGACCCCTCCTTCACCAATGGCGTGAAAGGAAGTGACCATAACAACTGCTTAATGACAAAAGGATTAACCCACCAAGAAGACATCTACTTCAACATCCTCCTCTCAGCAACTGTTAAAACTAGGCAGAGGTTGGGCGTAGTGGCTCATGCCTGTAATCCCAGCACTCTGGAAGGCCAAGACAAAGGATCGCTTGAGGCCAGGAGTTCAAGCCTGGGCAACATAGCAAGGCCTTGTTTCTCCAAAACATTTTAAATTTAGCCAGGTGTGGTGGCACACACCTATAGTCCCAGCTACTCAGGAGGTTAAGCCAGGAGTACTGCTTGAGCCTAGGAGGTCAAGGCTTCAATGAGCCATGTTCATGCCACTGCATCTAGCATAAGTGACAGAATGAAACTAGGTAGAAAAGGGGCAAAGATTTACAAGAGATCTGAGCAGTCAATCAGCAAAATCTGACATCCGTACAACACCCCACTCCCCAACAGCAAAATACATACATTTTTAAGGACAACAGAACATCTACCAAGAAAAAGTACATTTGGGGCAATAAAAGAAATCACAGCAAATCTAAAAGAATTCAAATCATAAGAATATGTTCTTAGAACATAATGTAATCAAGCTAGAAATCTACAACAGAAAGACAGTAAACTCTCTAAATACTTAATAATTAAAACAACATATTTATAAATAATGCATGGGCCAAAAAGAAGTGCCAAAGGAAATATGAATGAAAGCACAACATTTGAACATTTGTGGGGTGCAGCTCAGCAGTGCTGAGAAGGAAATTTAAGCACTAAATGCTCGCTTTAGAAATGATAAAAGATAAACCAATAATCTAAGAAATTTCAAAAAGAACAAAATAAACCCCAAACAAGCAGAAGAACAGAAATAATAAAGGGCAGAAATCAATAAAATTGAAAACAGAAAACAATCAATGGAAGAAAAAACTGTTTATTTGAATAGAATCAACAAAACTAATAAATTTTATGACAAAGATAAAAACAGAGAAGACATAAACCAACAACATCACAAATAAAACAGGGATTATCAAAAAGGCTCCTGCAGCCATTAAAGAGTATTAGGCAAATACTCTAAACATTACCCTCAGACTACCCAAGCTGTTCTCTTCAAGAAGGCACTCAGTGCAACTTCCACTTCCCTAACAGGCCTTGAAATACCTTGAAAATCATAAACTACCAAAATTCAGGCAAGATGAAATAGATAACCTGAATCATCCTATACCATTAAAGAAACAAAATTTGTAATTAAGAGCTTCTGAATGAGAAATCACTAGGCCCAGATGGTTTCACTGGAGAATTACACCAAATATTTAAGAATTCATACCAATTCCATGCAAACTCTTCCAGAAAACAGAATAAGGAACACTTTGCAACTCATTTTATGAGGCTAGTATTATCCCGACGCCAAAACCAGATGAAGACAGCACACCACAAAAAGAAAACAAACAAAAAATAACCCCACGGACCAATATTCCTCATGAATGCAAAAAGTCCTCAACAAAATACTATCAAATGGAATCCAACAACACACAAAAAGATTTGTATAAAAATTTTCACATGGCAATCTTTTCGTAGTTCATAAGTGTGATGACTGGGTATTCATGCATGTATGTGGGATATGCCACCCTTGACCCTTGTTACAACATTAGCACATTAACCATCTGACATGAAAAGAAAAAACAAAAAAACACACACATTTCCATATGTTGTATTTTTATTTTTATTCATGACCGAGTGAGAGTTATTCCAGGAATGCAAATCTGGTTCAGCATTCGAAAAATGAATCGGGCCAGGTGCAGTGACTCCTGCCTATAAACCTAACACTGGGAGGCCAAAGTGGGAAGATAGCTTGAAGCCAGGAGTTGAAGACCAACCTGTGCAACACAATAAGACCTGGCTCTACAAAACAAACAAACAACAACAACAAAAAATTAGCCAAGTATGATGGCACACACTTGTAGTCCCAACTACTCGGGAGGCTGAGGCAGGAAGATCACTGGAGCCTAGAAGGTCAAAGTTGCAGTGAGCCATGATCGCACCACTGCACTCCAGCCTGGGTGATGGAGGAAGACTGTGTCTCAAAAAGTAAAATTGAAAAGATCAATGTAATTTATATCAAAAGAGTGAAGAGTGAAACCCATATCCAGATGACTGTAGCAACTGACATCAAAAGGCATTAGACAGAATTCTACACCCTATCATGATAATAAACAGATAACAGTGAAAAGATTGGGAACAACGTAGGAAGTCCACTCTCAGCACTCCTACTCCACATTGTAGTAAAAGTCCAGTCACTGAATTAAGGCAGAAAATTTTAAAACAAAAAGAAGGCCGGGAGAGGTCACTCACACCTGTAATCTCAGCACTCT
Source organism: Colobus angolensis palliatus (assembly GCF_000951035.1). NCBI lineage: Eukaryota > Metazoa > Chordata > Mammalia > Primates > Cercopithecidae > Colobus > Colobus angolensis. Next base: position 57,715 of record NW_012116333.1, read on the forward strand.
GGGAGGCTGAGGCAGGCAGATCACTGCAGCTCAGGAAATTGAGACCAGCCTGGGCAACATAGCAAGACCCCATCTCTATCCCCAAACAATTTAATTAAAAAAAAAAAAAGAAGAAGGAAAAGCCATACAGGTTGAAAAGAAAGAAATAACACTGTCCCTATGTTTTCTACACAATTTTCTGTGTAGATGATTCCAGGCAATCTACAAAAACACAACAAAACACAACCCTCCTACAACTAATAAGTGAGTTTAGCAGGATAAAAGACAAATGAAAATCAATCAAAATGAAATACTTAGATCTAAACTTATCAAAACATATTTTCAATCAGTGTGCTGAAAATCATAATACTGATGAAAGAAATAAAAAAACTAAAATAAATAAGTATACTGTGTTCATATATTTTAATACTCAAACTAGAAAAAGATTCTCCCCCAAACTGATCTATAGGTTTAATGCAATTCCTATCAAAATCTCAGCTAAGTTGCTGTAGACATAAACAAGTTTATGCTAAAATTTATATAGAAAGTCACAAGCCCTGGGATAGCTTAACCAATTTTGAAAAAGAAGAATAAAGTAAGAGTAGACACTCTAACTCAACATTAACACTCACTATAAAGCTACAGGAACCTACACAGCAAGGGTGGTACTGGCCAAGGGATTGACACATGAAGTCAATGGAACACAAGAGAACCCAGAAATAGATCCACACAAAGATCCTCAACTATTTTTTTACAAAAGTCAAAAACAATTCAATGGAACAAATGGTGCTAGGAAAATTATACACCCACATGCAAAAATATAAACCTTGACCTAAGCCTCATATCTCATAAAATCAAAATAGATCATGGGTGTAAAGAGAAAACAAAAAATACTACAAAACTTTTAGGGTCAGGCGCGGTGGCTCACGCCTGTAATCCCAGCACTTTGGGAGGCAGAGGTGGGCAGATCATGAGGTCAGGAGATTGAGACCATCCTGGCTAACATGGTGAAACCCCATCTACACTAAAAATACAAAAAATTAGCCAGATGAGGTGGCACGCGCCTGTAGTCCCAGCTACTCAGGAGGCTGAGGCAGGAGAATCCCTCGAACCCAGGAGGCAGAGGTTGCAGTGGGCTGAGATGATGCCACTGTAATCCAGCCTGGGCAACAGAGCGAGACTCCATCTCAAAAAAAAAAAAAAAAAAACTTTTAGAAAACAACATAGGAGAAAAGCTTCAGGATCAAAGAATAGGAAATAGTTCCTCCACTTGAAACAAATTTGACATTCCCTATAACAAACAAACAAACAAACAAAAACTGGTAAATTGGATTTCATCAAAAATAAAAACTTTTGCTCTGTGAAAGGCCCTGTTAAGAAAGTGAAAACTACAGACTAGGAGAAAATATCTGCAAATCACGCATCTGACAATGGAGTTAAATATGTAATGAACTCACAGTACCCAACCCAACTCAATTTTTAAAAGTGCAAAAAAAACCCCAAAGACATCCCCAGATACTTTATATCTGTATACAAGATATAAAAATGCAAATAAACACATGAAAAAATGCTCACCATTATTAGTCATCAGGGAAGTTTAAACCACAGTGAAATATCACATACCTATTAGAATAGCTAGAATAAACAACAGTGAGAACACCACACACTGGCAAGGATGTAAAGAAATTGGATCACTCGCATAATTGCTGGTAGAAACATCAAATGGCCCAACTACTCTGGCAGTCTCCTATGAAACTGTGCAATTACCATATGACCCAGCAATTGCATTATTGGGCATTTATTTCCCAGAAAAGTGGAAAGTGCATATTTACACAAAAACTTGTATACAAGTGTTCATAGTAGCTCAATTCTAATAGTCAAAAATTGAAAATAGGCCAGGAGTTCAAGACCAGCCTGAGCAACACAGCAAGATCCTGTCTCTACAAAAAATATGAGTATTAGCCAGGTGCAGTAGTCCATGCCTGTGGTCCCAGATCCTTGGCGGGCTGATGTGGGAAGATCACTTAAGCCTAGGAGGTTGAGGCTGCAGAGAGCCAAGATCGCACCATTGCACCCCAGACTGGGCATCAGAGCAAGACCCTTTCTTTAAAAAACACAGAACAAAACAAACTGAAAACAACCCAGCTTGATCTCAGATGAATGGTTAAACAAACCAGTACATCTATACAAGGCAGCACTATTCAGCAATAAAAAGGAATGAACTATGGTACATACATTAACATGAATGGATCTCCAGGAAATTATGCTGAGTGAAAAAAAGCCCCTCCCAAAAGGTTATAGACTGTATAACTCTGTTTATTTAACATTCTTGAGGATGACAAAATTGTAGAAACAGAAGACACATTATGGTTCATAAGGGAAGGAACTGGGGGCTGGGGAACATCAGGGGCGTGGGTGTGTTTATAAAACAGCAATACAAGCAATCCTTGTGATGGAACTGCTCTGTATCTTAACTGTTGGTAGACACACAAACCTACACATGTGATAAAAGAGCACAGAAGTACACACACATGTAAAACACAAACACACACAAGTAAAACTGGAAAAATTTACACAGGATCAGCAGATTGCATCAATGCTGGCATCCAGGCTGTGACCTTGTACTACAGTACACATAGTATATATAGTACATATATACACAGATAGTGCTATAGTACAAGATACGGGAGATCTCTCTGTATTCGTTCTTACAAGTGCATGTCAAACTACAATTACCTCAAAATTAAAAGTTTTCTTAGGAAAAAAAAACACCACAAAGTTTTCTTTTGGAAATAAGAAAGGTGATTCTTAAGTTCACTTGGAAAATAAGCAAAATCAGGACAAAGCAAGGATTTTTACTTTGACTTCTTATCCACACTGTCCTGGAAGTTTAAGCCAGGGCAGTAAGGCAAGAAAAGTTAAGTCATCCAGATAGGAAAGAAAGAAAGTAAAACCACTGACATCTATCTTAGCCTCTCTGTAGAGAAAGAGGGCTCCTCCTCGGCTCCCAGAACCATCCTGCACAGAAATTGGGAGAACCATATGAGATTAGACCAGAGTGAAAGGTCAAAGCAGAAGTTGGAACCCCAGGCTTTATTGTGCACAACAGAAGAAAAAGCAGCATAAAAGAAAACAATCGTTAGGATAGGAAGAAGTATTTACTTAGAAAACCATCAACACTCTTCAGTCAAAGTTTACCTCTCCCCTCCAAATACACACTTGAGGTGAGGAGTTCAAGACAAGCCTGGCCAACATGGTGAAACCCCGTCTCGACTAAAAATACAAAAATTACCCAGGCATGGTGGTGGCTGCCTGTAATTCTAGCTACTTGGGAAACTGAGACATGAGAATCGCTTGAACCTGGGAGGCAGAGGCTACCGTGAGCCAAGATCACGCCACTGCACTCCAACCTGGGTGACAAAGAGAGAGAGACTCTGTCCCAAACAAACAAACAAACAAACAAAAACTAATGAGTAATTTAGCAACATTGCAGGATACAGAGCAATATAAAAAATAAATTGTATTTCTTACATGTTAACCATACACAAATACAAGTTGATATGAAAATAAATTGTTGAGGGTTGTATAAGACCTGTATCCTGAAAACCTTGCTGAGAGAAATTAAAGAGCAAGATAAATGGAGAGATACTATGTTCATAGATCAGAAAAGTCAACGTGGTTAATATGTCAATTTTCCCAAATTGTTTACAAGTTTCATGAAATCCCAATCAAAATTGCAGTGGGCTTTTTTGTAGCAATTGACATGCTCATCTTAAAATTTATATGAAAATGCAAAGAACCTAGATTAACCAAAACCACTTTGAAAAGGAGACTAAAGTTTGCAAAACTACCTAAAGTTGAAAACTACCTAATTCCAAGACTAAGTATAAAGCTGTAAGTCACTGAGACAATGTTG
>NW_012116333.1:66269-67208 GCF_000951035.1 Colobus angolensis palliatus
GGGAGGCTGAGGCAGGAGGATCTCTTAAGCCTAGGAGTTTGAGACCAGCCTGGGCAACAGAAAATGACTGTTGGTACAAAAAAATTAAAAAATTAGCTGGGTATAGTGATGCATGCCTGTGGTCCTAGCTACTCAGGAGACTTGGGTCTGCGAGGCTGAGGCTGCAGTGGGCCATGACCACACCAAAGCACTCCAGCCTGGGTAACAAAGCGTAAAAAGTGTGAGCCAAGAATTTTTTCAAAGTTGTTCAGTGTGGAGTTCTTTATAAAATGAGCAAAGTACAAAACTACTTAGATGTTGAAAAAATTGTGACTTGAATTATGGTATGATATTCAAATAATAAAAATGAAACCTTTGAAAAAATTTAATGACAAAATTTATGTAAAGTACATCACTTAAGCAATCCTCCTGTCAAAAGTTATATAAAGTGCAACTAAAAAGGTTTATACACATGATTTTTAAGTGACTAGAAGTAAATACTTCAAGAAGTTAACAAAGGTTTCCTTATAGGTTGGTAGAATTCTGGTATGTTCTATATTTTTCATTCTAAATTTTCCACAATGCATACTACCTTTATTATCAAAAGAAAATTATAAATGCTATTTGTGTATATTTTTCACATCACACAAAATCTATTTTTAACAAACACATGATAAAATTTATGGAACGTTTCTCACTTTTAAGGTCCATATGTAGTAAATCAGTTAGCCAACTGAGCAAATAAGATCATCATAAAAGGAAAAACCAGAATATTACCTGGCTCATTACTCCTGTCTGAATTCCCCAAAGCATTTCACAAGTGACTATGATTTTCAATTTCACTATTGTCTAAGATACAGAATAAAATAAAGTTTGAGAAGCCAGTCTTCCTGAAGAACCCAGCTCTTTACTTACCATCTTCTGCTAAGACCTTGGCTGCATCTTTATCGTCTTCCCACT
>NW_012116333.1:68793-76692 GCF_000951035.1 Colobus angolensis palliatus
GTTGCAGTGAGCTGAGATTGCACCATTACACTCCAGGCTGGGTGACAGAGCAAGACTCCGTCTCCAAAAAAAAAATCAAGCATTTACCTTATATATATAGAAGTGGATAACTGAATAGTAGAAGAGAAAAAGTTTCTCTTTAAATAGGTATTACAGCTAATAAATAAAGAGAAATTATTGAATAGAACATCATCACTCTATGTTCTTAAGAAATTGATGGTTCTAGGCATTGAGCACCAACAACTGATAACATCTAATGTCATTAAAAGGACACAACTAGTCTTTATGTGCCTCCTAATGAGAAAACACCACCCACCACCTGGGAAGTGTTTTGCCAAAAAATAAAAATCAAATTTAAATCCTATCCAACCGTTAGATGTTTTGTCTATAAGGTAACTAGAAATATGTGGCCATTTAAATTAATTAAGACTAAATAAAATTTAAAATTTAGTTCTCTAGTCTCGCTGGCCACATTTAAAGAGCTCAGTAGCCAGAAGAAGCCACAACTCATAGCTCAGATATACATTCCGCTCATCACAGAAGCTATTAGTATTGCTCTGTACCCATTCACAGGAAATACAGGAGGGCCTGTGAAACTGCAGAGGGATGCAAAGCAATCCACAACGTCCAGAATACAAGAAATTCTGCAGACCAAAGACTTGGTTTCTTAAATAAAATGTAACCAAAAAAAAGAAATGGGAAGGAAAGATTGTTGACTAAAAGTGTTAAAAGATAGAGTGAAAAACAGTATTGAAAACCAGGTAAAAGTAAACTATGATGCTTATGGAAGCATGGAGGAGGAAACAAGGAAGAAAAGGAAAGAGCACCCATAAGAAGCTGGACCACACCTCCTTCTACAGGGAGGAAGGGGACTGTGCCTGGTGTCGCAATTGAGCAGCAAAGCTTGATTTTCCAGCCTGAGTGCTGGGGTCTTCACCTCCTGGCAACCCATTAAGTTAAACAATTGTTTTCATGTGGTTTTCTACATCTGTATTAAATTTCACCATAAAGAATGGTTAAATAAAATCTCATAAAGTTCATTATGTGTTACCTGGCGAATTACAATAGGCAGTATGATAGCAATTGGGCCTCTCTGAGAAGCGACATCTAAGCCAAACTGAATTGACAAAAAAGAAGGCAACCTTTGGAAGATCAGAACATTGCAGAAAACAATGTAGAGAAAGGGGCTGGCACGATGGCTCACTCCTGTAATCCCAGCAGGCTGGGACGCCAAGGCAGGCAGATCACTCGAGCCCAGAGATTGAAACTAGCTCAACATGGTGAAACATTTTCTCTACAAAAAATGCAAAAATTAGCCAGGCCTGGTGGCTTATGCCTATAGTCCCAGCTACTCTGGAGGCTGAGGTGGGAAGATCCTTTGACCCCAGGAGGTCGAGGCTGCATTGAGCCATACGCTCATGCCACTGCACTCCAGCCCAAGATTCAGAGCAAGACGGTGTCTCAAAAAAAAAAAAACAAACAAACAAAAAGAGAATTTGGGAGGCTGAGACAGATGGATCATGAGGTCAGGAGTTCAAGACTAGCCTGGCCAACATGGTGAAACCCCATCTTTACTAAAAATACAAAAATTAGCCGGGCATGGTGGCACATGCCTATAATCCCAGCTACTCCTGAGGCTGAGGCAGGAGAATTGCTTGAACCAGGACCGAGGAGGTGGAGGTTGCAATGAGCCGAGATCGCACCACTGCACTCCAGCCTGGGCAACAGAGTGAGACTCCATCTCAAAAAAAAAAAAAAGAAACAGAGAGAGAGAGAAAGAGAAGACATCTAAGAGGAGGGTAAACTGTGGTGAGTTTGAGTACTGAATGAATTCCAGTGTGATTACAAAGTGGTGAGCTGCAGGAAGAACATTTATAGGTATCACAGATTTCTCTATGCTTACAAATAGCAGAAACTATAAATGTTAACTCAGGAGTGCTATGTATATCCTAATGATAAGACACAAAATACATCTGATGTATAAAGACTTATGTGCGCCGCTTCAAAATGAAGAGGCACACTACTGTCCACATTGGAAGCTGAACCTGTCCTCCGTGGGCCACGTACATGGTCTAACTAAACTCAGAACATGTTGCTGCTTAGGATGCATGAAGTGCCCACTGCAATATCTGGGAGAATGACCTGTAATCCTGTAAAAATAAGAAGCCAACAACAGGTAAGCAATATTGACATCAGATAATCTTATTCTAGAACAATCCTCTAATAAATCAAATGTACTACCCAGCCTTACTTCCTCTAAATCCCAGTCATGGGGGGCCTCCAAAAGAAATCTGGAGTAGTCCAAAGAGTCAGCCTTATGCTTCCACTCTCTGTCAGGCTGGTCGACATGAAACAACCCTGCAAGCTCTTCTTGGGTATCATGATCTTCTTCTTCATTATCTTCTGCCACTAAAGAGGACGCCATGGCAGAAAAGTGAGAACAAAAACTACAGCCCTGGAGGACTCATTGTTTTCGACAAATTAGGCCATGAGTCTTCAAACTCAGGAAATGAGGGCCTCTGTCTGTGGTGGGTATGGCAATGGCCACATGTGAGTTAGGCACTGAGAGGGCAGGGCAGTCACAAGTTAAGAGAGCCACGAAGCTATTGCTCTACATGTGTGGGGCTCCTGCACTCCTGCACGGCAGCAGCTAAGAGGATGAGGAATGAGAATATTAGAGGTCAAGGGAGGGAAGGGACATTTAAAAGCAGAGCTTTAGATGATTAAAGAAGAGCTCTAAAGAGTGTTGAGCCTCTCATCACTAAGCGTACTTAGACAAAACCTGAATGACAATCAGTTCACAACAACCCTCCCAATTCAGTGTGCTGAGCCCAAATGTCTCACCATGTGGCCTTGATCTCATCGTGCAGTAACCAGGGAGCACAATGTAAAGTTCACCACTATCTATTTACTTTTGCATTAATTCTACCAGAAAGAACATATAGGTAAGTTTAATAAAGCATGAAATCAGAAGACAAGGGCAAAAGGGGGAACAAACTGTGTTATACAGGGTTCTCATTCTCAGAAAGGAAAAAATAAATACTTTTATGGTCAGAAATATTTTTCTAGCACTAAATCCTCAAAAAGTTTCTCACAAAGGACTCCTAAATAGGGGACATAACATGATGCAATGGACAGTATTTGCATCAAGTTTTACAACAAACCCATAAGTCTACTTCATAAGACCAAAGTGTGGTCCTCATAAGTTGATGATTAATCTGCCAAATATGAAATGTGATGGCCAGCAATTATGGATGTCAACAATACCAGCCCAATCAACCAATTCCCTCATCTCCTTTTCAGAAAACAATCAGAGAAACTAAAACGTTTCCAGCTCTGAACCAGAATTCTTTACCTGTCCCATGAATAAGCTTTCAGAGGTTTGGAGCTGCTTGCTGCTGCCTCAGAAAGCCCTCAGCTGCCTTTCTGGAAAGGTCTTCCTTCCGCTTGAGGGCACCTGAAATGACTAATGCCAACCTCCAGTTAGGCTTGTTCATGTGTCTCCCCTCCCTTGAGATCCATCCACAATGCAGCATTTCAACTGTTAATCTCAAAATCAACAGACCCCCAAATGTAGACATTTCACTGGGTACCACTTCGAGAGCCTAGTTCATAGCAGCAACCAACTAAATTAAAGCTTATGTCAGGTTTCTTTGGAATCATTATTTTCTTCCTTGTAATCTTCTTCCTCTTTGAGTAAATCTTCTATATCACTTGTCTCATCAATTAAGTTCCTTGACCCCAGTTTCTGACCACTGCTCACTTGAGAAGGCTTTGAAAACTTTTTTCTAATAGCCTCTTCATTTTCTGAGTCCTCTTCCTCTGCACTGAGCGAGGAGCTTTCTTCAAATTTATCTTCAGATGCAAACGCCTCTTCAGCTGTGCAATGCCCAGAATCGGAAGTCATGAGGGCTGCTTTCTTCATCGGCAAAGACTTCTCCAGATTCACACAGTCACTCCGGCAATTCGCTGGTGATAGCCCTGCTTCACTACCTTCTCCAACAGCCTTTGATCCTGAAATGCCCCCCTCTCCTGCAGTGCAGTCCTCTTCTTTACTGCTTTCATCAGCTTCCTCCACTTCCCCTTCTTCTGCTGAGCTCCTCTCAAGGTCATTGTCACTGTCAGTAAATGCTGGCAAATCCATTTCACTGTCTTCTTCCAACTCTTCAAGTTTCCATCGTTTGACGCCCTTACCAGCCATATACTGATCAGTCATCTCAGCATTTTCCTCCTCTTCTGCTTCTTCATCACTAGAGTTTTTTTCCAACCCATCATCTTCAGACATTTCATCATCTTCTTCATTATCACTATCTCCAGATTCATCTTCATCTCCAAAAATGGCTTTCCAATGCATTTGGCCAGTTTTCAAGTCCATTTGTTTTTCCTCCTTTGACATCAACAGCCTATATTACCAAGGAAATGCAAAATAATTTAACTTGTACATTAATCAGTTAATCTAGAAATGGCAATATAGTCAACAAAAATACAAAGAAATAGAAAATGTCAAGGAATTGTTTAAGATGACATAGCATAGGGAAAAAAATGATCTGATAAAAATTGGAACATTTAATAAACAAACTCAGGCATGGTTCCCTAACACCACACTTCAAAAGAACTTATAGGGAGAATAAAGGAATAAGCCTTTAAAAAAAGAAAAATCTAATTTTAGAAAAAAATTGCTCACAAAGGAAGTTAGTGTTTTGTAAATCTTTTGGAAAGCTGATTTATTTCTAAGCTAAAAACACATGATCCTTAAGAGAAAGGGCTGAGTCCAGGCCCAAGGCAGGAAGAGGGAAACATGAGCCTGGATCCTCTTGTTCTGTCAGAAAGGAAGAAATGCTAAAGACTAACAGAGACAGTTGACAGGACACAGGAGACAGGCTGAAGGCTCCCGCGGCTGAATCTGGGACAGCACAGGCATCAGGAAGAACAATGACAGTGATGGAAAATAACCCATGGAACAAAATGCAAGTGCATTAGTCAACAGTGATACCAAAATAAAGGGGAGAAGTGAAAGCTCTTTGTCAAAAATGCCAGCTACTGCCATTTTTCCATATCCTTTTAGTCATCCTTGTCTACAAGAATACTCTCTTCTAATACAGTTATAGTTAAAATACATAATTTTATCTCTATATTCTGAGCACTTCCTTTTTCTATACAGTCTTCATGTAGTCATCATTTTGTTATTATTGGAGTATTTTTTTTTTTTTTGAGATAAAGTCTCACTTTGTCTCCCAGGCTCACTGCACCCTCTCCCTCCCAGGTTCAGGCAATTCCATCTCTCAGCCTCCTGAGTAGCTGGGATTACAGGTGTATGCCACTACACCCGACTAATTTTTGCATTTTCAGTAGAGACGGGGTTTGGTCATTTTGCTCTGAGCTCGAAACTCCCGGCCTCAAGTGATCCACCTGCCTCTGCTTACCACAGTGCTGGGATTACAGGCATGCACCACTGCATCGGGCCTCTTCAGTCTATTTTAGTAGGATTATACTGTTAGTATCCAACAATTATTTCTCTTCCTACAGGGTAAACTTCTGTCCAGAACCTGTGTTTTAATTGCTTCTCTGTCTTGTTCAGTTGTTTATTATGCTTGAAGGAGTCAAGGTGGGTGAGAACTCCCATAATTTTAGGAAAACCATATACTTGACAGATGTTTAGAAACTCAAACGTTTCCATTTCAAACCCAAAGCTGCCATCTGTAAGCATCAGTACCTACAAACAGATCACACCATTTCTCAAAGAAACTACCAAAACAGACCACCTACACTAGGGGTTGGCAACTGGCCACGGGCCAAATCCAGCCCATCACCTGTGTTTGTAACTAAAGTTTTATCGGAACACAGCCACATTAATTCATTTACATATTGTCTATGACTGCCTGGGCACTACAACTGCAGAGCTAAGTAGCTGCAAGAGATATGATCCACAAAGCCGAAAATATTTACTATCTGGTCCTTGACAGAAAAGTCATACTCCAGACTAAATCAAATGACTACATAGGCATCACCCAGACAGAGAAACCACCACCCTTTTACTTGCTCTAAAAGGCAACCATAAGACAATGTCCACTAGGATATAAACTTCCATTTTAAGAATTTTAATGCATGAGAAGTAACTCAGAAAAGGCTGGGTCTAACCTGGCCCTTACCTAAGAAATCCTAATTTAAAGAAACGAAGTTTTCTGTAATGTACTTTTAAGCCAAATAACAGGTCTCTGACATCCAAAGAATGGGAAGCAAGTGATAATCAATGAAATATATTAAATATGTACAGAAAACCAACTTCTTGTTTCAATATCCTCATAGAGAAAAAAAATCTTTTTTTTTTTTGAGAAGTATGTGGTGGAAACCTCTATCTTGTATGTTAACTTGTATAACTCAATTGCTCAAAAGTTATTTTTAAAAAGGTACCAGTTTAAAATTAAGTCAAAAAACCATAAGATTATAATGAATGGTAGTCTATAAGAAAATATAAGCAGATAAGACCAATTTTTAAAATTTAAGACACTTCAAAGATGCAAAATAATTTCAGAATTGATTCCTGGAAACTTCTAATTTTAATATTAAATACACTTCTGTTCTTATCTTTCCATAGATAAACTAAAAATAACAAAATATGGAAACAGAAATGCCCATCTTTGATTAAACTAAGTAGTTAATAGAATATCAGAAATAGTGAACATTATCATTTCCATAAATGCAAGAGCTTGTACATTTTCCGTACACTAAGTACTGTCTAGATTTTCTATTGATAAACTCTGACCACTTCTTCAGGAAATTCATGTACTTTAGCATTATCATTAAGGATGAAGGTTCTGGAACCATCGAGAAGAAAGGTCCCATCTTCACACAAGTTACTTAATTGCTGGGAGCCTCTATTTCATCTTTTGTAAGCTACAGATAATACCTACTCACCTCAAGGGTGTATCAAGTGTCTATATAAGCCAAGTTTGTAGAAAGCAGTCAGCACGGTGACAGGAAGGGTCCAAGAAGAAATGACACTATGATATATTTTTACATATCAATGTATACATATTAATGAGCTCTTATTAGCTGTGTTCATTAAAGGTTTTCTCCATCCTGTGATGTGCTCTATGATTTTGGAATACATGTCATTGTACACATTCCATGTTTATTATTAATATAATAACATTTATTACTATTATTATCATCAATTCAGTCACATCTACTGTATCCCTGACGATGACCATGCTTCCTTTAATAATCATAAAACTCTCTTCCCTTCATCACAAGGTAAATAACCTATCACAATGCTGTAAGTCTCCATCAGCCCCCCAGGCTGCCCCTGCTGACTTACCAGATCTGCTACTTTAGCCAGATCAACCATCATGTTAATGTCACACCCACATTCAATAATGGTGAGTCTGCACTTTTTACCTGTAAGTGAAAAGATGAAAACTTTACTTTAAAAAGACCCTGAAAAAACTGTAACCATCAACACTAATGTTCATTTTTGTAATTGCATCCAGTAAAACACCATATATGTTTGTAGGAGTGTACCAGAAGTTCATTTTTATAAGCAAAAACTGGTAAAATAAAATAAATTCCATCCTGTTTTCCTTTCTGTGTTCTAAATTTAGATAATATCAAAAGTCTACCCAGATGAATAAAAGTGCTCAAACAGGGAAAATTCTGACTTGACAGGCTCCATGATAACCATGATCTTGCTGTTCAGCTGCAAGCCAATGTCTTCACCTTTATCAAAACTTCCCGTATTCCCACTATAGCTACAAAAATCCTCAAATATAATGCAACAGAATATTCATAACGATAATCATTTCTAAATTAAGGTTATAAGAAAATGGTCAAGAAAATATGGGCTGGGTTGGCTCAAGCCTGTAATCCCAGCACTTTGGGAGGCCGAGACGGGCGGATCAC
>NW_012116333.1:77780-110820 GCF_000951035.1 Colobus angolensis palliatus
CTTATCTCTGGGAACTTACCCTTTTCTGAAGCTATAGCCAACTTAGTAAAAGTATAAGACAGGCAACATGATATGACAATATTTAACATGCTCCACTCAAGTAAACAACAAACACACGCATGTCCGTCAGATGACAAGAGCCAGCCACACCAACTCTGTGTCTGGCATCTTTTACCTGACACGATCGTCACGAGGCCTCTGATCTCGGTCAACTTCTGCCGGGTGAAGCTCCAAATGAGGCATTATATCAAAGTGCTCTTTCCAACTTTGGAGGCCCCGTCACCACTGCCACTATTGGTGGGGGCTCTAGTGGAGTTCAATCAACTACTGGAATATGATGCTTTTTGTCTTCAAATCCTGAGTCCTATTCATTAAAAAAAAAAAAAAAAAAGGAAACTCACTTTCAAAATAGAGTAAAAGGTATCAACCTTGTAAGTAGACTTTTTTTTAGTATACTTATAGATATGAGTACTTTAGTGTATTTTATAGAGAGTACAACAGACAATATATAAATATAATTAACTTGTCAATTATTTACTTGTTAATTTCTGGCCCCTATCCAAATAATTACTGTTTAATAAAGATGTAACAAGATGACTTCAATAGTATAGAGAGTTGAAAATTAAACACTCCTTAAATCTGTTTTATGAGTGATTTTAATAACTTTTAAAAAATCAAAAAGTAAATACCAAAGCAGTACATCATAACAGATAAGAGCAGAGTCTCTGGAGTTAAATTTGGCTCTCTTACTTACTGGTTATATGATTGGAGGTAACTTGTTTTCTTGACCTCAGTTTTCTTATCCATAAAATGAGGGCAAGAATGATTCCTACACTGGTAAGGCTGCTGGAAGAATTTAGTTGAGTAATGTTTAAAGTACACTGCTAAGAATATCACAAGTACTCACTAAATAAAGCTATGTTAGTATTAAATATTGTAATTTTTGTATTTTATATTACAACTACGTAAAACATATCCAAGGGGGAAAGCACACTTATCACCATAGAAACAGTTTAAAGTTTAGGAACAAAGAAATTCTGTAAATTCTTTTATCCTGGGCAAGAAACACCAACCAGTGTGCAGATGCTGGAGGCAAGGCAGCTTCTATGGGAAAGCTTCTCACATTTTAGTAAAAGTCACATACCATGCATCTCCTTGTCCTTTGGAGCTGGACTAGACTTGTGAATACAAATATCACCTGTGAAAGGCTCGTACTATTTAAAAAGAATCAATGGAGGAAGCACCAGACTGCAGCTAAACACACCTGTGAAAGGATTGAGCCATCTGCAGAGCGGACTGAACTGCAGCCGCTTTGGGATTTCTCTTCGCAGCATCTTCTTCATCCCCTAGCTGGAGATCCTGCAGATGCCGCTTCTTTTTCTTTTCAGCTTTGGACCCACTGTTTTTCTTTCTGTGTTTCTTCTAGTCTCCATAGTTGCCATTTGCCAATAACAAGTAACTAACTTACAAGGAAGAAGATTGGGATAAGAAGGTGGGAGAAGCATTTACAATCCAGGCAATACCCAGAAAAAAAACAATAAATCTCATTTATTTCTTTATGAAGAGATGATGTATTTGTTCACCGAACACAGATAGAAACTGATTAACCATCGCCAATTTCTTTTCTCTCTGTTATGCTATAAATTAGATGACTTACTTCTGCTAAAGTTACATTTCATGGTTAAGTTACTTTTTATTCATCTTAAGTGTCAGCATCAACAGCATGAATTTCTGCAAGGATGGAAATATTATATATCTGCACTTTTTGGTCATTTAGCCATTAGCCTCATGTGGTTACTTAAAATGTACTTAGGGAAACTGAAGAAAGTGAATTTTTAATTAATTTCATTCTAACTCTAAATAGTCACATGTGGCTACCATACTGGATGGCTCAGACCTAGATAACAACTGGACTAATGAAGTGGTTTCCTAACTTAATCTACATTTTAATAAAAAATTATAAACATTTTTGTAAGCCTCCAATATGATTGAAGTATTACTTTTAGTACCTGTTGACTCTGTAAAACTCCTAAATTACAACTCATCTGCATACATTTGAAAAATAGCATATCTGTATGTGTGAGATAATGACTGTTTCTAGATGATGCCTGGAGACCCCATGGACTTACAAAGACCCTTTCAATGATTTCTGAGGTACCTGGGAATCTGTGGCCAATAAATTGGTTATCACTGAATTAGTGAGACTTTTTAGGAAATTGAGCTCCATAAAATCTGCATAAAATCAACCATCCTGGCTGCTTTTATGGGCTGGCATTGAGTATCTGCGGCTTTTCCAGGTGCATGCTACAAGCTGTGTGTGGATCTATCATTCTGGGGTCTGGAGGATGGTGGCCCTCTTCTCATAGCTCCACTAGGCAGTATGCCAGTGGGGACTCTGTGTGGGGGCTTCCACCCCATATTTCCCTTCCACATTGCCCTAGCAGAGATTCTCCATGAGGGCCGTGCCCCTGCAGCAAACTTCTGCCTAGACAACCAGCCCTTTCCATACATCCTCTGAAATCTAGGCAGAGGTTCCCAAACCTCAATTCTTGGCTTCTGTGCACCCGCAGGCTCAACACCACATGGAAGCTGCCAAGACTTTGGGCTTGCACCCTCTGAAGCCATGGCCCGAGCTATACCTTGGCCCTCTTTAGACACAACTGGAGCAGCTGGGATACAGGGCATTGAGTCCATAAGCTGCACATAGCAGGGGGGCCCTGAACCTGGCATAGGAAAGCATTTTCCCTCCTAGGCCTCCATGCTTGTGATGGGAGGGTCTGCTGTGAAGGTCTCTGATGTACTCAGGTGACATTTTCCCTATTGTCTTGGTGATTGACATTCAGCACCTCATTGCTTGTGCAAGTTTCTCCAGCAGGCCTGAATTTCTCCCAGAAAATATATTTTTTTTCTATTGCATCATCAGGCTGCACATTTTCCAAACTTTTATGCTCTGCTTTCTCTTGAATGCTTTGCCGCTTAGAAATTTCTTCCACCAGATACTCTAAATTATCTCTTTCAAGTTCAAAGTTTCACAGATCTCTAGGGCAGGGGCAAACTACCATCGGTCCCTTTGCTAAAGCATAACAAGAGTCACTTTTGCTTCAGTTTCCAAGAATTTCCTCATCTCCATCTGAGACCACCTCAGCCTGGACTTTATTGTCCGTATCACTATCAGCCTTTTGGTCAAAGCCATGTAACAAGTCTCCAGGAAGTTCAAACTTTCCCACATTGTCCTGTCTTCTGAAGGTCAACTTCTGTGGGATTTCAAGAGCCAGAGGAGATACACTGGACTATCTGAATTCTTGAGTTTTTCAATCTGTTTATATGATTAGACTACTCAACCTCTGGTAGAGATGTCTCTCTGTCTTGCCTTCCTTACTGAGGCCACCTGCAAGACAGAGAAGGAAAGGGACCAGTGCAGCTACAGTGGAGGAGCCTTTGCTTAGGCTGATTGAGAAAGTCACTGCCAGAGTGAGCATGCGCTGGATGGCAGAGGCTGGCTGCTTCTTGTAGTGTGCCTCACCTCTGTACAACATGTCTACTGATGAGAAAAGACACATCCAGCCAAACACAGAGGAGCTGGGAAGGCTCATCTCTGCTTTCTCCTCACATCTATCTTAGTTTGACTCTTCATTTTGAAGTCAATAGAAGTTCAGTCAACCTTGGCCAAGAGGGAGGTTTATTTTCACAGGTGGTAGCTCATTCATAATAACCTTGAAACACGAGTGAAAACAAAAACAAGGGTCAAAACAGGTCTGGTCCTCATGGACACTGAAGGTGGAGAGTGGTTGTAGATTCAAAGCAGCTATAGGAACTAGTATGTAGTATCTGAGTTGGACCATCCTTCCGCTGCTCTTCCATTCATTTAGCCCCATTCTTCATGGCTACAACTATATGTCCTTTAACCAAATGACAATCTTTGTAGCCTTAATTTCTATCCTCCCATTACTTAGAATCCATAGTGGCTGTGACTATTTCTGGTGGTACATCTCAGTGTCTCATTTAAGTAAGAAATAATAAAAATCATATGAAATGCCGAAAATTTCACTCTGCATTTTACCTCAAGTCAGTAGCAACATTCAAATTGGAATTTTAAAATCCTCAGGAAAGTAAGCTGTGTAATTTCTTTGAAAGATCTTAGCAGAAAACATTGTGCCCTGCTGTCACCCAAAGCAGAAGCTGAGGCTCCTTCAAGGTGCTCTGTGGGCCCTGTGGCTTGGGGGTGAGAGCTTTGGTGGCCTGAGCAGCACATTCAGAGAATGCTTATCCAAAGCAGGTTAGCAGAGTTGCATTCCAGCCTGCAGACCCTAGCTTAGTATTGAAGTGCTAGAGCCCAATGCGGTTGCCGAGACCAGCTCGGTTGGGTAAACCCTAACCCAGTGGTGCTAGAGGAATTAAAGACACACACAGAGAAATATAGAGGTGTGAAGTGGGAAATCAGGGGTCTCAGAGCCTTCAGAGTTGAGAGCCCTGAACAGAGATTTACCCACATATTTTTTAACAGTCAACCAGTCTTTAGCATTGTTTCTGTAGATATTAAATTAATTTAAAGTATCCCTTATGGGAAGTGAAGGGATGGGCTGCATTAAAGAAATAGGTTGGGCTAGTTAACTGCAGCAGGAACATGCCCTTAAGGCATAAATCGCTCATGCTATTGTTTGTGACTTAAGAATGCCTTTAAGCGGTTTTCCACCCTGGGTGGGCCAGGTGTTCCTTGCCCTCATTCCCGTAAACCCACAACTTTCCAGCTTGGGCATTAGGGCCATTATGAACATGTCACAGTGCTGCAGAGATTTTGTTTATGGGTAGTTTGGGGCCAGTTTATGGCCAGATTTTGGGGGGCTTGCTCCTAATAGCCATCATGAAAGAAACACTCTATTAAGGGGACTAAAGAGGGAAGAAGGTTCATTGAACTTTGATGTATAAGAGGGGTGGTGCCAGCGCCCTGGAATGTCCTTCCTAACTGGGCTAATCCTGTGAACTCCCCATCCCTGATATGCCAGCATGCAGCCTCAGAACACCACACAGTTAATCCTAGATTTACAGTTCATACCATGTCAGGGAGCTACCCACCTCCCTTGACCCCCTACCATGTCTCAGATGATCTCAGATTGCTTCTGTAACGTGGTTGTGCTAAAATAGGTAATCTCTAAAATCTGTGTTATTCGTAAGTCAGTAATTATCCATAATATTATCTAAACCAGGCACGGTGGCTTGCACCTGTCATCCCAGCTACTCAGGAGGCTGAGGCAGGAGGACCACTTGAGTTCAAGACCAACATGCTTCTAAAATAAATAAATAAATATTATCTGAGGGATGGGTAAAAGTAAAATAAATTAAGTTTAACTGTCACTTAAGTTTGAATGTCAACAATAGATTTGTTCCTATTAAAAATATCTTGACCAGCCATGGTGATGTGTGCCTGTAGTCACAGCTACACAGGGGGCTGAGGGAGGAGGACTCCTTGAACCCAGGAGGATGAGGCTGCATTGAGCCATGATTGTGCCACTGAACTCCAGCCTGGGCACTGTTGAAAAAAAAAAAAAAAAAAAAAAAAAAAACATTGCCATAGCATTTGGAAATAGCAGGGGCTTTGGATGTGAGCAGGCTTGGCCAAATCCAAGCTCTGTATTTCCTGGCTGTGTAATTTAACTTTTTTGATACTCTCTAAGCCTCAGTTTCTACTTCTGTGGAAGAAGGGGTAGGTCCCACGTGACATTCATGATTATGGTGGAGAGTGATAGAAATACTGAATTTAGGTCACCAGCTTTGTACTAAACATTAGTAAACTCTTCAAGAAGTCATGTTGATAAGGATTTGGACCAAAGAATTATTGTACAATTTAAAAAGTATTGTTCAAGAGAATATTAATAAGATTGCTGTTATGTTTTATTTAAAAACTGATTGTATGTAAACACAATAAAATGTTTTATAACTATGCAGATGTTGATAACCCTGTCTACTGAATACACTATACTTAACAATATGACAATGATCATAATATTACAGTAGACTTTGAGGATCATGTAGATAACCTTGATATCACTTTTCAAATAGTTACATGCTTTAATACTCACAATATGAGCATTTAGGTCCTATCATTGTCTTCATTTTACAGAGGGTGAAGTTGACACAGGTTAACTTTCCAAAGATTATCCAGCTCTCAGGAGGTAGAACTAGTGTTGAACTCAGGTCCTTCTGATGTGTGCACCAACTTGCTGGCCCACTCTGCTATTCTCTCCAGTCTTCTCCTCAGGCAGTTAAATGACTTGATCTTGTGCTCCCCTAGAAACTCCATGTTCCCTATGATCTCTTTCTTGTAGGTTAAGACCAGTGGGTGTTGCTGCTGTGGAAAGAGATGCCCATGCAAGTGAGAAATGGGATAACTGTCCAGGAATTCACCAAGGTTGGGTCCCCTGCTGTCCAGCACCAGGGGAAGGTCCTCTGGTCCTTCAGCATTTTCTTCTTCTTTGAGTGTTGCCTCAGAAGTGCTGCTATTCCAAAGTTGCTGGTCATCTTTCTTTTAGTCAGGCAAACAATTTCCTTTGCTGCCTGTTCCATACAAGCCTTGGTTTTTGTGTTTCTGGGAGCAACAGGCTTCCTCCTCATAGCGGTGATGTCTCTGGATCAGTCCCTGACCATTTGCAAGCCTCTGCATGACCCCACCATCATGAGCCTGAGGACTTGCTTCCTCCTGCTCACTGCCTGCTTTGTCATGGACTTCACTCTCATCACTGGTCTTGTGGTGAAGGTTTCCCAGTTGTCTTTCTGTGGACCCCATGTCATCCCTCACTTCTTCTGTGACCTCGGCCCTCTGATCCAACTCTCCTGTTCTGATACCAGATCTATTGAGATGTTGGCCTTTGGCTTCATTTTGTTCATTCTTTTTACTCCCTCATTATAACCACCACTGCATATGGTAACATAGTAGACATAATTGTATGGCTCCCATCAGCCAAGGAGTGGCAGAAAGCTTTCTCCACCTGCTCCTCTCACCTCATTGTCCTCTCTCTAGTGTATGGCAGCTATGTCTTCACATATGTGAAGCCAAAGCAAATGGACAGGTTGGACTCCAACAGAGAGGCTGCTCTTGTGAACATGGTAGTGACCCTGCTGCTGAACCTGCTCATCTCCACTGTGTGGAACAAGCATGTCCACCAGGGCCTAAGGGAGATTATGTGCAGAATGAAGATACCATGATCTTTTAAAAAGTGCATTGCAGGGCCTTGGAACAGAAGGCTTTAGAGAACCATTTGTCCCCAGTCTAGTGGTGTGCGGTCAACAGAGTTTCCAGTGGAGAGTCTCTAGTGGAGCTCACTTAACCTCTCTGCATGTCTCCAGCAAGGTGGAAACCTCTGTCTTCTCAAGGTCACATTTTGTTTAGTGTGCATAACTATCTTCTCCCTCAGTATCCCATGTGTTGATAACAATCTATTTTAATTATAAAATCACTTACTGAATTTTTATTCTTCCTCCTGATAAAACCCATGTGCTTGAATTTATCAAAATATATTCATTTACACTCTTTTCATTTCACTTCATCTCTAGCCATAAAAAGGATTCAGTAGAATTAATTACTATTTACCAAAATGCACTTAATAATTAAATGATGGAAGATTGTATATTGGGCCTTATATACTATGGAAGGGGTGAGTGTATCAGGGGAGGAAGATATCAAACCACATTTGTGCGATTTCTTCCAAAAAATCAAGAAAACAAGATCTAAGTTATTTGTTTACCTACTTCCTATTGTTAATGAAAATAACATAAACAAATTAATCATTTTTTTCTGGTGGACTTATGTTATCAACTACTTGGTTATTTTCTGATTGATAACCTATTTTAAAGGTTACATTTTTTTATTATTTAATCCTTAACCATTATGGGCCTTTAGCTCCTATTTCCAAGTTAGAAATGCATCTGTTTTAACTTCAGAGGAAATACTTCCAAAAAGATTGATATCATTTTGTTGTTGTTGTTTTAATTTAAATTCTCAAGTTAGATAATCACAAATAAAAATTGCTTCCATATGCTGATATTTATTTCTACTTAATATTTTAATAGATATAAAGGAGATTTCCTAAGAATGGTATTTTTTATTTTAATTTTTAATTTCCATAGGTTTTGGGGGAACAAGTGGTGTTTTGTTACACAGATAGATTCTTAGTGGTGATTTCTTAGATTTTGATGCACCCGCCTCACCCATGCAGTGTACATTGTACCCAATGTGTAGTCTTTTATCCCTCAACCCCTCTCACACTTTCTCCCAAGTACCCAAAGCCCATTGTGTCATTCTTATGCCTTTGTGTCCTCATAGCTTAGCTCCCACCTATGGGTGAGAACATACAATGTTTGGTTTTATATTCCTCAGTTACTTCACTTACAATAATGGTCTCCAATCGCACCCAGGTGGCTGGGAATGCCATTATTTCATTAGCTTTTTATGGCTGAGTAGTATCCCATGGTATATATGTAACACATCTTTTTATCCACTTGCTGATTGATGGGCATTTGGGCAGATTCTATATTTTTGCAGTTACAAATTGTGCTGCTATCAACATGAGTATGCAAGTGTGTTTTTCATACAATGACTTCTTTTTCTTTGGGTAGATACCCAGTAGTGGGATTGCTGGATCAAATGCTAGATGCACTTGTAGTTCTTTAAGGAATCTCCACACTGTTTTCCACAGTGGTTGTACTAATTTACATTTCCCCAGCAGTATAAAAATGTTCCCTTTTCACCACATCTATACCAGCATCTATTTTTTTTTATTTTTTTGGTTAGTGCCACTCTTGCAGGAGTAAGGTGGCTTTGATTTGCATTTCCCTGATCATTGGTGATGTCAAGCATTTTTCATATATTTGTTGGCCATTTGCATATCTTCTTTTGAGAATTGTCTATACATGTCCTTAGCCCACTTTTTGATGAGATTGTTTGTTTGTTTTCTTGTTGATTTGATTGAGTTGCTTGTAGATTCTGGATATTAGTCTTTTGTTGGATGCATAGTTTGTAAAGATTTTCTCCCACTCTGTGTGTTGTCTTTTTACTGATTATTTCTTTTGCTGTGCAGAAGCTTTTTAGTTTAAGTCCCATCTATTTATCTTTGTTTTTGTTGCATTTGCTTTTAGGTTCTTGCTCATGAAGTGTTTGCCTAACCCAATGTCTCGAAGGGTTTTTCTGATGTTACCTTCTAGGATTTTTATGGTTTCAGATCTTAAATTTAAGTCTTTGATCCATCTTGAGTTGATATTTGTATAAGGTGAGAGATGAGGATCCAGTTTCATTCATCTACATGTGGCTTGCCAATAATCCCAGCACTGTTTGTTGAATAGGGTGTTATTTCCCCACTTTATGTTTTTGTTTGTTTTGTAGACGATTAGTTGGCTGTAATTATTTGGCTTTATTTCTGTGTTCTCTATTCTGTTCCATTGGTCTATGTGCCTGTTTTTATACCAGTATCAAGCTGTTTGGGTGACTATGGCCTTATAGTATAGTTTGAAGTCAGGTAATGCAATGCCTCCAGATTTGTTCTTTTTGATTAGTCTTGCTTTGGCTATATGGGCTGTTTTTTGGTTCCATATGAATTTCAGGATTGCTTTTTCTAGTTCTGTGAAGGATGATGGTGGTATTGTGATGGGAATTGCATTGAATTTGTAGATTGCTTTTGGCAGTGTGGTCATTTTGGCAATATTAATTCTACCCATCCATGAGCATGGGATGTGTTTCCATCTGTTTGTGTCATCTATGATTTCTTTCAGCAGCGCTTTGTAGTTATCCTTGTAGAGGTTTTTCACCTCCTTGGTTAGGTATATTCCTAAGTATTTTATTTTTTTCAAAGCTACTGTAAAAGGAGTTTACTTCTTGATTTGCTTATCCGCCTGGTTGCTGTTGGTGTATAGCAATGCTACTGATCTGTGTACATTAATTTTATATTCTGAAACTTTACTGATTTCATTTATCAGTTCTCAAAGCTTTTTGGATAAGTCTCTAGGGTTTTCTAGATATACAATCATATCATCAGCAAACAGCAACAGTTTAACTTCCTCTTTACCAATTTGAATGTCCTTTATTTCCTTCTCTTTTCTGATTGCTCTGGCTAGGACTTCCAGTACAATGTTGAATAGAAATGGTGAGAGTGGGCATCCTTGTCTTTTTCCAGTTCTCAGGGAGAATGCTTTCAACTTTTCTCCATTCAGTACAATGTTGGTTGTGGGTTTGTCATAGATGGCTTTTATTACCAAAAGGTATGTCCCTTCTATGTCAATTTTGCTGAAGGTTTTAATTATGAAAGGATGCTGGGTTTTGTCAATTTTTTTTTCCTGCATCTATTGAGATGATCATGCAATTTTTGTTTCTAATGCTGTTTATGTGGTGTATCACATTTATTGACTTGCATATGTTAAGTCATCCCTGCATCCCTGGTATGAAACCCACTGGACCATGGTGGATTATTTTGTTGATATGCTGTTGGATTTTATTAGCTAGTATTTTGTTGATGATTTTTCATCTATGTTCATCAAGGATATTGGTCTGTAGTTTTCTTTTCTTGTTATGTCCCTTCTTGATTTTAGTATTAGGGTGATACTGGCTTCATAGAATGATTTAGGGAGAATTTCTTCTTTCTCTATCTTTTAGAATAGTGTCAATAGGATTGGTACCAATTCTTCTTTGAATATCTAATAGAACTCAGCTGTGAATCTCTCTGCTTCTGGGTTTTCTTTTTGTTGGCAATTTTTAAATTACCATTTAAATCTCACTACTTGTTATTGGTTTGTTCAGAGTTTCTATTTCTTCCTGGTTTAATTTAGGGGTGTTTTATATTTCCAGGAATTTATCCATCTCCTCTAGGTTTTTTAGTTGGTGCACTAAAGGTGTTCACAGTAGCCTTCAGTGATCTTTTGTATTTCTGTGGTATCGATTGTAATATGTCGTGTAGTTTTTAATTGAGGTTATGTGGATATTCTCTCTTTTCTTGGTGAATCTTGCTAATGATCTATCAATTTTGTTTATTTTTTTCAGATAATCAGCTTTTTGTTTCATTTTTCTTTTGTAAATTTTTTGTTTCAATTTCATTTAGTTCTGCTCTAATCTTTGTTATTTCTTTCCTTCTGCTGGGTTTGGGTTTCGTTTGTTCTTGTTTCTCTTGTTCCTTAAGGTGTGACCTTAGATTGTCTATTTGTGCTCTGTCAGACTTTTTGACCTAGGCATTCAATGCTCTGAACTTTCCTCTTAGCACTACTTTTGCTGTACCCCAGAAGTTTTGGTAGGTTGTGTCACTATTACCATTCAGTTCAAAGAATTTTTTAATTTCCATCTTGATTTCATTGTTGACCCAATGATCATTCAGGAGCAGGTTACTTAATTTCCATGTATTTGCATGGTTTTGAGGGTTTCCTTTGGAGTTGATTTCCAATTTTATTCCACTGCAGTCTGAGAGAGCACTTGATATTATTTCAACTTTCTTAAGTTTATTGAGACTTGTTTTGTGACCAATCATATGGTCTGTCTTGGAGAATGTTCCTTGTGCTGATGAATAGAATGTATAGTCTGTAGCTGTTGAGTAGAATATTCTATAAATATCTGTTAAGTTCATTTGTTCTAGATTATAGTTTAAGTCCATTGTTTCTTTGTTTACTTCTGTCTTGATGACCTGTCTAGTGCTGTCAGTGGAGTATTGGAGTCCCCCACTATCATTGTATTGCTGATTTCTTAGGTCTAATAGTAACTGTTTTATAAATTTGGGAGCTCTGGTGTTAGGTGCACATATATTTTCCTGCTGGACTATTCACTATATAAGGTCCCTCTTTGTTGTTGTTGTTTGTTTTTTCATTTGTTTTTTGTTTTGTTTTTGAGATGGAGTCTCACTTTGTCACCCAGGCTGGAATGTAGTGGCCCAGTGTCGGCTCACTACAACCTCTGCCTCCCTCGTTCAAGAGATTCTCCTGCCTCAGCCTCCCAAATAGCTGGGACTATAGGTGCGTGCCACCATCCCTGGCTGATTATTTGTATTTTCAGTAGAGATGAGGTTTCACTGAGTTAGCCAGGAAGGTCTCGATCTCCTGACCTCATGATCCACCCACCTCGGCCTCTCAAAGTGCTGGGATTACAGGTGTGAGCCACTGTCCAGTCTTTTTGTTGTTTTTAACTGTTGCTGCTTTTTTGTATGTGATATAAGAATAGCTACTATTGCTTGCTTTTGTTGTCCATTTGCATGGAATATCTTTTCCCATCCCTTTACCTTGAGTTTATATAAATCCTTAAGTGTTAGGAAAGTCTCTTGAAGACAGTAGACACTTGGTTGGTAAAATTCTTATCCATTCTGCTATTCTGTATCTCTTAAGTGGAGCATGCAGGCCATTTACATTCAGCTTTAGTATTCAGAAGTGAGGTATTCCCTTTATTGTGCTAGTTGTTTCCTGAATACCTTGTTGTACTTTGTGGGTTTATTATTATTATTATTGTGTTATTGTTTTGTAGGTCCCGTTGTGTCTGGAATTGGTGGGTTCTTGGTCTCACTGACTTCAAGAATGAAGCCATGGACCCTCACGGTGAGTGTTATAACTCTTAAAGATGGTGTGTCTGGAGTTTATTCCTTCAGATATTCAGATGTGTCTAGAGCTTCTTCCTTCTGGTGGGTTCATGGTCTCGCTGTCAGGAGAGAAGCCACAGACCTTCATGGTGAGTGTTACAGTTCTTAAAGGCAGCACGTCTGGAGTTGTTCGTTCTTCCCGGTGGATTCATGGTCTGGTTGACTTCAGGAGTGAAGCTGCAGACCTTTGCGGTGAGTGTTACAGCTCATAAAGGCAGCGTGGACCCAAAGAGTGAGTTGCAGCAAGATTTATCACAAAGAACAAAAGCACAAAGCTTCCACAGTGTGGAAGGGGAACCCAGTGGGTTGGGATGGTTGGCTCTGGCAGCCTGCTTTTATTCCTTTATCTGACCCCACCCACATCCTGTTGATTGGTCCATTTTACAGAGAACTGATTGGTTCGTTTTGACAGAGTGCTGATTGGTGCGTTTGCAATCCTTGAGCTAGACACAGAGTGCTAGACAGACAAGTTATCCAAGTCCCCACTAGGTTAGCTAGACACAGAGTACCAGTTGGTATATTTACAAACCTTGAGCTAGGCACAGAGTACTGATTGGTGTATTTACAAATCTTGAGCTAGACACAGAGTGCTGATTGGTGTAGTTACGATTCTCTAGGTAGACATAAAAGTTCTCCAAGTCCCCACCAGATTAGCTAGATACAGAGTGCTGACTGGTGCACATACAATCCTCCAGCTAGATATAAAAGTTCTCCAAGTCTCCATCCAGCTCAGGAGCCCAGCTGGCTTCACCTAGTGGATCCTGCACCGGGGCTGCCCGCCAGTCCCCAGCCAATCCTACATTCCTCAGCCCTTGGGCTGTGGATGGAGCCCGGTGCCATGGAGCAGGGGGCAGCGCCCCTCAGGGAGGCTCCAGCCACCAGGGAGCCCAGGGCTGTGGGGGAGCTCAGACATGGCCCACTGAAGGTCCCGAGCCCTGCCCTGTGGGGAGGCAGCTAAGGCCTGGCCAGAATTTGAGTGCCACATTTGAGTGCAGCACTGGAGGACCAGCACTGCTAGGGGACCCCGCACAACCTCGGCAGCTGCTGGCCCAGGTGCTAAGCCCCTCACTGCCCTGGGCCAGGGGCGCAGGCCTGCGGCTCCGTGTGTGGCCCTGGAGCCTTTCCCTCCACACCTCCCGGCAAGCAGAGGGAGGCAGCTCCTGCCTCAGCCAGCCCAGAGAGGGGCTCCAACGGTGCGGTGGCAGGCTAAAGGGCTCCTCAAGTGCCACCAGAGTGGACACCGAGGCAGAGGAAGCACCAAGAGTGAGGGCTGCTAGCGCATTGTCACCTCTCACGGTGAGATTTATGCCTTAAGGAAGTTCTATTTTGGTGTGTTTCAAAGATTTGTTTCAAGACTTAGAGTTCCTTTTAACAATTCTTGTAATGCTAGCTTGGTAGTGGCGAATTCTCTCAGCATTTATTTGTCTGAAAAACACTACATCTTTTCTTGATTTATGAAGCTTAGTTTCACTGGATTCAAAATTCTTGGCTGGTAGTTGTATAAGGAAGCTAAAGATAGGACATCAATCCCTTTTAGTTGGTAGGGCTTCTGCTGAGAAATCTGATGTTAATCTGATAGGTTTTCCTTTATAGGTTACCTGATGCTTTTGCCTCACAGCTCTTAAGATTCTTTCCTTTGTCTTAACTTTAGATACCTGTTGACTATGTGCCTAGATGATGGTCTTTTTGCGATTAATTTCTCGGGTGTTCTTTGAGCTTCTTGTATTTGGATGTCTAGATATCTAGCAAGACTAGGGAAATTTCTCTAAATTATTCCCTCAAATATATTTTCCAAACTTTAGATTTCTCTTCTTCCTTGGGAACACACATCATTCTTAGGTTTGATTGTTTAACATAATCCCAAACTTCCTGGAGATGCTGTTCATTTTTAAAATTCTTTTTTCTTTATGGGTTAATTTGAAAGTCTTGTCTTCAAGATCTGAAGTTCTTTCTTCTACCTGTTTGATTCTATTGTTGAGACTTTCCAATGTATGTTGCACTCTCTAAGTGTGTCCTTCATTTCCAGAAGTAGTGATTGTTTCTTATTTATCCTCTTTATTTCTCTGGAGATTTTTCTGTCTCTATCCTGTAACATGTTTTGTTTGTTTGTTTGTTTGAGACAGAGTCTTGCACTGTTTCCCAGGCTGGAGTGCAAGGGCACGATCTCTGCTCACTTCAAGCACCACCGCCCAGGTTCACACCATTCTCCTGTCTCAGCCTCTTGAGTAGCTGGGACTATAGGCGGCACACCACCCCTCCCAGCTAACTTTTTGTATTTTTAGTAGAGACAGGATTTCACAGTGTTATCCAGGATGGTCTTGATCTCCTGACCTCCTGATCCACCCGCCTTGACTTCTCAAAGTGCTGGAATTACAGGCATGAGCCACTGCGCCTGGCCCCTGTAACATGTTTTTTATTTGTTTATGTTGGTATTCGTCTTTCCCTGGTTGATCTTGTGAATTCCTTTTTTGGCAATTCAGAGATTTTTTTTTCTTGGTTTGGAACCTTTGCTGGTGAGCTAGTGTGGCCTTTTGGTAGTGTTAAAGAACCTCATTTTATCAGATTACTAGAATTGTTTTTCTGGTTCCTTCTCATTTGGGTAGACTACATCAAAGGGAAGATCTGGGACACAAGGGCTGCTGTTCAGATTCTTTTGTCCTACAAGGGTGTTCCCTTGATGTGCTCCTCTCCCTTTTCCCCTAGGAATGGGACTTCCTGTAAGCCAAACTCCAGTGATTGTTATTTATCTTCTGGGTCTAGCCACCCAGCGAGGCTAGCAGGCTCTGGACTCCTACTGGGGTGTGTCTGCAAAGGGTTCTGTGATGTGATAGTCTTCAAGTCTCTTAGCCATGGGTACCAGCACCCGCTCCAGTGGAGGCAGCAGGGAAGTGGGGTGGACTCTGTGTGGGACCTTGGTTATAGTTTTTTTTAGTGCTATAGTTTTGTATTTTTTGGCCTGCAGCCAAGAGATGTCACTTTCAAGAGATCATCAACTGCAGCAGTAAAGGGAGGATACAAGCCGCCCTAGGGTCACCTAGATAAATATTCAGGTTTCTCACGTGGTAGGTGGAGCCACAGAGCTCCCAAAATATTATGTCCTTTGTCTTCAGCTACCAGGGAGGGTAGAGAAAGACCATCAGGTGGGGGCAGAGTTAAGCATGTCTGAGCTCAGAATCTCCTTAGGTTGGGCTTGCTGCAGCTTCTGTGGGGAGTTGGGGGTGTGGTTTTCAGGCCAATGGAGTTCCATTCCCAGGGGAATTATGGGTGTTTCTGCTATGTCATACAGGTCACTAGGGAACTGGGGGAAAGCCAGCAGTGACAGGCCTTACCCAGCTCCCACATAGCCCAAAAGGCCAGTCTTACTCACAAAGTGCCCCCACAAATAGCACTGAATTCACATCCAGGCAACTGGCGAGCAGGACTGAGATCTTGCCCCAGACGACCTCCCTGATGAGAAAGTAAGCAGGGCTTTCGGGTTTCATACCTCCCCACTTGCCCATGGTTTCTGTGCTACTATCCGCATGCCCTGTTCACCCCTCCCCTACATTCTGTCCAAGAAACTTCAAATTCAGTTGAAACTGTTGCTAAGTTTAGTTGGAAGTTTCCTTCTCCCTGTGATCTTTCCCCAGTTCACTGGCAGCTCTTCCCAAGGACCCCTGTGAGACAAAGTCAGGAATGGTTTCCCTGGGGACTGAGAGTGTCCACAGGGCCCTTCCCACTGCTTTCTCTACCCCTATATTTCACTCAGCTCTCTAAATTCATCTCAGTTCCAAGTAAGGTTAAATCTTTCTCTTGTGAACTGGACCTTCAGGTTCTCCAGTGATGATGTGTATTTGGGGGGCAGTCATTCGCCCTCATACTTTGGGCATTCACAGTTTTTCGGCTGTCTCACAGGGCCTGCAGGGGTAAACCACTTCCTTCAAAGGGTCCATGGATTCTCTTGTCTTTCCTGGTATGTTCCTGCAGTAGTTCTTGGAGCAATAGCTCACCATGTGAGTCTCCACAAGCTGCTCTGTGCATCTGAGTGGGAGCTGCAAGTTAGTCCTGCTTCCCGTCTGCCATTTGTTTATCCTCGCCCATAGATAAGTGTTTGGTGTTTTTTTATCAAATGGATGTTTAATTTTTTAATTGTAATGAAACAAAAATAGCAATACCAAATGCTACCAAGAATGTGAAGAAACTGAATCACTCATGCATTGCTGGTGGAAATGTAAAATGTTACAGCCACTTTGGAAGACAGTTTGTCATTTTTTAATAAAACTAAACATTCAACTACCATACAACCCAGCAATTGAATTCTTAGGCATTTATCCAAGAGAAACAAAATCTTATGTTCATACAAAGACCTGTATGTAAATGTTTAGAGATTTATTTATAATAGCCAACTACTCAAAATAGCCCATATATCTTCAATAGGTAAATTATTAAACAAAATATGGTCCATACATACAGTGGAATAATATTCAGCTGTTAAAAAGGAGTGAACTATTGACACATGCAACTGTAACAGCCCAAGGAGGGCTTTTTGTTTTGTTTTTGCCTGGTGTGCAAATAAAGACCACAGTATTGTAGTAAAGAGAGAGTTTAATAAACATGAGACCAGTCACACAATGTGGAAGTTGGAGTTAGTACTCAAATTAGTCTCATCCTAAACTCCTAGGTTAGGAGTTTTCAAAAGCAGTTTGGGGGAAGGGATGGCAGTAGCTAGACTTGTTGCTGATTGATTGGAGGAGAGATGAAATCACAGGGGTCAAAGCCATTTTCCTGCATGCTAAATTGCTTCTAGGTGGGGTCACAGGTGCAGGGTTGGTGGGTCCAGGTGGAGTAATGGGGTCCAGGTAAAGCAATGGAGTTTCAGACATTAAAAAAAAAAAAACAAAAAAAAAACCCTGAAAAGGTATCTTGAAAGGCCAATCTACAACAGTGGTGTAATCTGAAGGAATGGCTGGCAACTTATGTCTATACCTTAGCAGAATCAGGCTCCTCTCCACCCCCTAGCCTGATGACTTTTCATTAGCTTTATAGAGATGATTGAGTTTGGGGAAAGGGCTATTACTACTTAAACTATAAATGTCTTTCAAAGACAGCTTGGCCCAAAAGCCCAGGAATAATTAAGGGAAAGGCAAGATGAAGGGTGGGTTAGCTTGCTCACTGTTATTTTTTTTTCACTGATATAATTTTTGCAAAGGTAGTTTCACAACAACTTGGAAGAATCTCCAGAGAATTGCATTGCGTGAAAAAAGCCAACCCGAATGGCTACATCTTATATAGTTATATATATACGTATATATACCCCCACAGTATACATATACATATATGTATATGTATATTTCTTAAAATGGAAAAGTTCTAGAAATGGAGAATGGATTAGCAGTTGCAGCAGGAGGGAACTGAATGTGGATATAAAAGATCAACAAGAGGGATCTTTGTGGTGATGGGAATGTTCTGTATCTTGACCTTCTCAGTGTCAATATCTTGGCTGTGATATTATATTTTACAAGATGTTACCATGGTGGGAAACTGGGTAAAGGGGACAGGGATCTCTCTGTATTATTTCTTAAAACTGCATGTGAATCTACAATTATCCCAAAATAAACAGTTTAATTTTTTTTAAAGAATTTCTCTCTGGATTTGTTTTCTTTCAGTGCAAATTAAGGAAAGCCCACCCTCTGGGAGCCACACTTTGTTCACTGGGATACTGGCTATGACTTAGGCTCAGAATTCCATCTTGCTAGAACGGCCAAATCTTCTTCCCTTATGGGTTCTTATGGTCACTTCTTCCAGCTGGATTGTGGGTTTACTAGAGTGTGGCTCAGAGTTCTGACATCCAGAGATGAAGGTTCCCATTGTCAGCACTCTCAGAAACTCCCTGTCTTCAGGAAGTTTTAAAATTATCTAACTTCTTTTTTGGAAACATGAGAGACACAGACATACCTGTCTTTAACAGACCATAACCCCTAGAGTAGCTTATAGTCAAGCCTTCTCAGACATAACAACCTAAATCACTCAATACTCTTTGAAAGCCTAGAATCCTTTCTGAGGGCCGAGGTCACAGAAAAAGTAAGGGATGACATGGGGTCCACAGGAAGACAACTGGGAAACCTTCACCACCAGACCAGTGATGACAGTGAAGCCCACAGCAGAGCAGGCAGTAACCAGGAGGAAGCAAGTCCTCAGCCTCATGATGGTAGGGTAATGCAGAGGCTTGCAAATAACCAGTACATCACAGCTATGAGGAGCAAGGCTGCTGCTTCCAGAAATACAATGGCAAAGACTTGTATGAAACAGGCAGCAAAGGAAATCACTTACCTGCCTAAAAGAAAGATGACGAGCAACTAAGGAATAATTGCAGTTATAAAGCAGCATTCACAGAAGGAGAAACTGCTGAGCAAAATATACATAGGTGTCTGGAGGTGATGGTCAGCCAGGTGGTAGTGATTATGAGTGTGTTTCCCATGATGGAGGACAGGTATGCCAGCAGGTGCACCAGGAAGAGGACATACCCTAGGGGCTGGATGGCAGGAAACCCCTCCGGGATAAATTCCTGGACTACTGTCCCATTTCTCATGTCCATCTTTATCTCCATGTCTCCATCTGTCATCAACACTTTTTGATCTGCTAGGTGGAAAATTTCACTGAAGACCAAATAATTTAATTGATGGCTATACTTAAAAAAAAACCACTGCTTGCAGTTGCTATTCTGAATGAGAAATCATTTCTATTTTCAGAACCATTTCATTATAAATTATTGTAAACATTTTACATTGTTAGATTACAAACATTGAAGGTTTATTTTTTGGTTTTGTTTTGGAGAATAATTTTTATGTGCAATTTAAGCTTTCCAAACAATAACATCTTTGAATAATACTCCATAAGGTGAACAATGTAAAATAAAAATTATTATTTTTCTCAGACAGATAACAATGAAGACTGTCACTCCCAAGATAATATTCTTTCATGAGATCACAGTTTTAATTTTGACACTTCAGATATGACATGTGTTCTATAAAGTCCTCCTACGCATTCACTTTGGCCCTCTGAATATAGAAAACATGAAAAAGCCATGTTCCTATTACCATGTTCCAACCCAGTTATTTTCCTGAAGTTCATTTAGCTTGAGTTCTTTACCCAAGACCCTAGAGTGAGCCTTAAAGCTCACTATCATAGCATCTCATAACTACCCAGTCCATGGATTTAAAAGAAACCATGTCTAAAGATGGGGAAAAATGGCTACATAACTTTGTTGTTCAGACTCAATGCATAGGCAGGTAACAGGTGAATCAGTATTCTTCTCATTCTATCAAACTAGCAGAATGGAAGTGTTTCCTTCTGCTGTTAGTCATAAATTACTCTTCAATGCTCCTTATTCTGGGCATATTATTATTACATTGAAAGATTCCAGTGGGAGTGGAATTGTGTCTGGATGCCCACTGCAATCACTAGAGGAACATTAGTTTTTTAAAACGCCAAAGTCCAGCTAGAAACTGGATAAACTGATATGTAATCTTTGGGAAGGAGTCTGGGCATCTGCTGGAAATTAGTGCTCTAGTGAATAAGATGCCATAATTAAATTGTATTTGATGTAATTGTTTGATTTGTCCAAACCCATTGCTTCAACTTATATCTTAGACCAGCCTCTGGTTTAAATATTTAACCTATTAGATTACAAATCATCCCTACAGTCAAGTACTCACCAAGAAGCAGTGCATAGGAAATAGAACTTCTGTGATTATATGCTTCTCTTTTCTTCAACAAGCCAGGACCTTTCTCCTAGGCTAATGCAAAGAAAAAAGTAAAAGTTAGACCTCCAAAAAGTCAATCGATGCCTTATGTTAAATCAATAGGTAATTGTTAAGGCCAGTTATTTTCAATGAAGACAGATTTCCAAACCCTGGAGGAGTAAGTCATACTTTTTCCCTATGGCAATCTAGCTGATAAATCCTAGACATTAAGATAATAAAAATGCCCCAAATTTTCATTAGCATTTGCTGGTGTAACTATATAGAATTCTTGAACATAGTCTTATTCATTCTATGGGACATGGTGCCACAGTCCACCATGATTAATGTCAAATTTGGTTGGATGTGTATCCATCCCAAAACAGACCCGAAAAGGAGACCTCAAAGGCCAAATTAACTTGCTTATAGACCCTGTTAGCCACTTTCCCCACAACCAGTTGCTCCTCACCTTGCTAAGTAGGTGAGCATCACTGCAGTCATAAATGAAAATACATTTAAATTCCCGCTGGTAGCACAGGATTACTTGCTATCACCAATGAAGCCACGCAAGGTCTGGAAGGACAAAGCCCTGGAACATTCACCTGTCATCAGTGGAGTGTGAAAAAGGAAGCAGGAACTAAAATCACAACAGATTCTCAGGGCATATTTAATTGTTCACTGTCTAAAATGAGAAATTTCAGCAGAAAAGTATTGCAATTACCATTTCACTGCATATAGTAACATACTGTCATCATTCTCAATAGTCAACATGGTCCTCTGTGAAAGTCTTAAGAGGTAGATTTGGCATGCCTGTCCCAGGGTTATAAAATTTGTAAGATACTTAGTTACATATGTTAAGAAAGAGCAGCTTAAGCAACAGAAATACTTTTTTATGATTAAATTGTCTTTGCTTTTTCCCCTATTTTCCCCTATTTTCCCCAATTTTTTTTTTTTTTTTTTTTTTTTGAGACGGTATTTTCTTTATGGAGGTCTAATTTACATACTGTAAAATGCACAAATCTTAATTGTAAAGGTTGATAATATTTTACTTAAGTAAACAGCCATGTAACCACTACTCAAATTATAAAATATTCCCATTTCACTGTAAATTTCCTCTGGCCCTACCTAGTCAATAGCCCACACCAAAAGAAAACAGTTCTTTTTATTTGTATAATCAAAAGTTTCTTTTGCGTGCTCTTGAATGGAATACAGTATGTGTTTCTTTCTTCTCTCACTTATTTTGTTTTCTCAGCATGTTTCCAACATGGATTATGGTACAGCGAGACTCCCTCCACTCCATGCCCAGAAAGAGATCAATGCTTAGGCTCACCTCAATCCCCATACATAGAACTTGGAGCCAGGAAGGTTTCCCACCTCCATGCCTAGACACACCTCTGAGTGCCTAGTGGCTACACATTTGATTCTCCTTTGGCACTGGTTCTTGTGCCTGTCATTAGGAGACCTGCAGGCAGACCTACCTCTTCTGGGATAGTCTCCATTTCTACAACCAAATAAATAAAGAATAAGTTGCCCACCTTGAGCATTTTGAAAAGGTTAGTACTTCTTAGCAAACTTTCTTTTTCAGGGAGTTTCTGGTAGTAGGACTGTTACTTAACCTTTCTTGAAAGTCAGTACCCAAATGTTTTATTTTAAATAGATTCACATTAACCAACATGAATTTTCAGATTCTTTAGAGTTAGCATAAGTAAAAATTGTCACTGAAATTTTGATAGGGATTTCACTGAATCACTTTTGGTAGTATGAGTATTTTAACAATACTAATTCTTCCAATCCATGAACATGGGATATATTTATATATATTTGTGTCTTCTTCAAATTCTTACACCAATGTTTTATCAACCTCCATGTACAGACTTTCACCTCCTTGGTTAAATTTATTCCTAAATAGTTTCATGATATAGTAAATGAGATTGTTTTCTTGGTTCCTTTGTTGGACAGTTTGTTGTTAATGTGTAGAAATGACACAGATTTCTCTAGTATTTATCAATTTCTTCTAGGTTATTCTGCAACTTTACTAGTTATTAGTTCTAATAGTTTTTATGAAGTGCTTAGAGTTTTCTATATATAAGATTATGTCATCTGCAAAGAAAGACAATTTAACTTTTTCCTTTTCAATTTGGATGCCTTTTATTTTGGTGTCTTGCATAATAGCTTTGGGTAGTACTTCCAGAACTGTATTGAATATAAGTGGTAAGAGTGGGCATCGTTTTCTTGTTTCTGATCTTAGAAGCTTTCAACTTTTCACCATTGAGTCCAATGTTAACTGTGTGTTTGTTATATATAGTTTTTATTGTACTGAGTTTTGTTCCTTCTATAACTAATTTGTGAAAGTTTTTATCATGAAAAAATGCTGCAAAAAAGAATTTTGTCAAATGCTTTTTTCTGTATTTGAGAGGATCACACATTTTTTTCTTTTGTTCTCTTAATGTGATGTGTCACATTTATGGATTTGTGTTTGTCATATCATACTTAAATTCCTGGGATAAATCTCATTTGATCATGGTGAATGATCCTTTTGATGTTCTTTTAAATTCAGTTTGCTAATAAAAGTATTTTTGCATCTATGTTTATTAGGGATATTGGCTGATAATTTTCTTTTCTTGTAGGGCTCTTGTCTGGTTTTCTATCAGAGTAATGCTGGCCTCATAAAATGGATTTGGAAGTCTTCCCTCCTATTTGACATTTTTGGAGGAGTTTGAGAAATAACAATATTAGTTCTTCTTTACATATTTAGTACAATTTATCAGTAAAGCCATCTGTTCCTGATTTTCCTTCTAGGAAGGTTTTGATTACTAATTTAATCTTCTTACTACTTATTGTCTCTCCATATTTCTGTTTCTTCATGATTCATTCTTAATAAACTGCATGTTTCTAGACATTTATCCATTTCTTCTAGGTTATCCAATTTGTTTGCATATAATGTTCATAATCCTCTCTTATTATTCTTTGTATTTCTGTGGCATCACTTGTAATGTCTCCTTTTGCATTTCTGATTTTCTTTATTTGAATGTTCACTCTTTCTTGTTCGTCTAGCTAAATTTTTTTTATTTTTGTCATTTCATAAAACCAACTCATCTTTTTTAAGTTTGTTAATCTTTTCTGTTGTGTTTCTAGTCTCTGCTTCATTTATTTCTGCCTCAATATATTTTAAATTTCCCTCTCTATTTCTTATTTATCTGCTTCAGACTAATATACATTCTGTGGTTGGTGAATGGAATGTTCTGCATATGTCTATTAGAGTCATTTTATCTAAAACACTGTTCAAATCCAATGTTTTCTTGTTAATTTTCTGTCTGGGCAATCTCTCTATTGTTAAAAGTGTGGTACTGAAGTCCCTTACAACTATTGTATTACAACCCACTTCTGCCTTCAGATCTATTAATATTTGCTTTATATTTAGGTACCTCAATGTTGGATGCATATATATTTACAATTATTATTTTTTCTCTATTAGCTGACCCCTTGGTCATTATATAATTACCTTCCTTTCCTTATTTTATAGTTTCCAACTTAAAAGTTTATTTTATCTAATATAAGTATAGCTAACCCTGTTCTTTGTTTTCTGTCATGAAGTATCCTTTCCATCCCTTTACTTTTAGTCTATGGGTGTCCTTAAAAGTGGTGTAAGTCTTTTGTAGGGAACATATAGTTGGGTCTTTTTTTGGTACATTCAACCACTCAGAGTATTTTTATTTAGCAATTTAATTCATTTACATTCAAGATACTTATTCATGGGTAAGGACTTACTACTGCCATTTGGTTAGTTGGTTTTTGGTTGTTTTGTAGATGCTTTGTTCATTTTTTCCTCTTCCTGTCTTTCCTTATGATGAGATGATTTTCTGTAGTGGTATGCTCTGATTCCTTTCTTTTTTATTTGTGTCCATATAGTTTTTTGCTTTGTGGTTGTCATGAAGCTTACTAAAACTTCTTACAGTTATAAGAAGTTATTCTAAGTGGATAACTTTGATCACATTTTCAAAATTCAAAATTTTTAATCCCCGTCCCCACATTTTATATTTTACATGCCCCAATTTATATATTTTTATTTATTATTAGTAGTATACTTTAAGTTCTAGGGTACATGTGCACAAAGTCTAGGTTTGTTACATAGGTATACATGTGTCATGTTGGTTTGCTGCACCCATCAATTTGTCCTTTACATTAGATATTTCCCCTAAAGCTATCCCTCCCACAGCCCACCACCCCACAACAGGCCCCAGTGTGTGATGTTCCCCACCCTGTGTCCATGTGTTCTCATTGTTCAACTACCACCTATGAGTGAGAACATGCAGTGTTTGGTTTTCTGTCCTTGTGAGAGTTTGTTTAGAATGATGGTTTCCAACTTCATCCATGTCCCTGCAAAGGACATGAACTCATCTTTTTATGGCTGCATAGTATTCCATGGTATATATGTGCCACATTTTCTTAATCCAGTCTATCATTGATGGATATTTGGGTTGGTTCCAAGTCTTTGCTATTGTGAATAGTACCCAATAAACATACATGTGAATGTGCTTTTATAGTAACATGATTTATAATCCTTTGGGTATACACCCAAAGGGATCCCCGGGTCAAATGGTATTTCTAGTTTTAGATCCATGAGGAATCACCACTCTGTCTTCTACAATGGTTGAACTAATTTACACTCCCATCGATAGTGTCACAGTGTTCCTATTTCTCCACATCCTCTCCAGCATCTGTTGTTTCCTGACTTTTTAATGATTGCCATTCTAACTGGCATAAGATGGTATCTCATTGTGGTTTTGATTTGCATTTCTCTGATGACCAGTGATGATGAGCATTTTTTTCATATGTCTATTGGCTGCATAGATGTCTTCTTTTGAGAAGTGTCTGTTCATATTCTTTGCCCACTTTTTGATGGGGTTGTTTGTTTTTTTTCTTGTAAATTTGTTTAAGTTCTTTGTAGATTCTGGATATTAGCCCTTTGTCAGATGGGTAGATTGCAAAGATGTTCTCCCATTCTGTAGGTTGCTTGTTCATTCTGATGATGGTTTCTCTTGCTGTGCAGAAGCTCTTTAGTTTGGTTAGATCCCATTTGTCTATTTTGGCTTCTGTTGCCATTGCTTTTGGTGTTTTAGTCATGAAGTCTTTTCCCATGCCTATGTCCTGAATGGTATTGTCTAGGTTTTCTTCTAGGGTTTTTATGGTGTTACGTCTTACAGTTAAGTCCTTAACCCATCTTGAGTTAACTTTTGTATACAGTGTAAGTAAGGTATCTAGTTTCAACTTTCTACATATGGCTAGCCAGTTTTCCCAGCACCATTTATTAAATAGAGAATCCTTTCCTTGTTGCTTGTTTTTGTCAGGTTTGTCAAAGATCAGATGGCTGTAGACGTGTGGTGTTCTTTCTGAGGCCTCCGTTCTGTTCCATTGGTCTATATATCTGTTTTGGTACCCGTACGATGCTGTTTTGGTTACTGTAGCCTTGTAGTATAGTTTGAAGTCAGGTAGCATGATGCCTCCAGCTTTGTTCTTTTTAATTAGGATTGCCTTGGCCATATTTTGTTTCCATATTAACTTTTAAGTAGTTTTTTTCCAATTCTGTGAAGAAAGTCAGTGGCTTCATGGACATAGCATTGAATCTATAACTTACTTGGGACAGTATGGCCATTTTCATGATATTGATGCTTCCTATCCATGAGCATGGAATCTACTTCCATTTATTTGTGTCCTATTTTATTTCGTTGAGCAGTGGTTTGTATTTCTCCTTTAAGAGGTCCTTCACATCCCTTGTAAGTTGGATTCCTAGGTATTTTATTCTCTTTGTAGTAATTGTTAATGGGAGTTCACTCATGATTTGGCTCTGTGTTTGTCTATTATTGCTGTATAGAAATGCTTGTGATTTTTGCACACTGATTTTGTATCCTGAGACTGCTAAAGATCCTTATCAGCTTAAGGAGATTCTGGGCTGAGACCATGGGGTGTTCTAAACATACAATCATGTCATCTGCAAATAGAGACAACTTGACTTCTCTTTTCCTAATTGAATACCCTTTATTTCTTTCTCTTTCCTGATTGCCCTAGCCAGAACTTCCAGCACTGTGTTGAATATGAGTGGTGAGAGAAGACATCCTTTTCTTGTGCTGGTTTTCAGAGGGAATGCTTCCAGTTTTTGCCAATTCAGTATGATATTGGTTGTGGATTTGTCATAAATAGCTCTTATTATTTTGAGAAAGTTCCATGAATACCTAGTTTATTGAGAGTTTTTAGCATGAATGGCTGTTGAATTTTGTCAAAGGTCTTTTCTGCATCTATTGAGATAATCATGTGGGTTTTGTCATTGGTTCTGTTTATGTGATGGATTATGTTTATTGATTTGCATATGTTGAGCCAGCCTTGCATCCCAGGGATGAAGCCAACTTGATGATGGTGAACAAGCTTTTCAATGTGCTGCTGGATTCAGTTTGCCAGCATTTTATTGATAATTTTCACATCTATGTTCACCAGGGATATTGGCCTAAAATTCTCATTTTCTATTGTGTCTCTACCAGGATTTGGTATCAGGATGATATCATAGAATGAGTCAGGGAGGTTTCCCTCTTTTTCTATTGATTGAAATAGTTTCAGAAGGAATGGTACCAGCTCCTCCATGTACCTCTGGTAGAATTTGGCTGTGAATCCATCTGGTCCTGGACCTTTTTTGGTTTATAGGCTATTAACTATTGCCTCAATTTCAGAACCTCTTATTGGTCTATTCTGAGATTCAACTTCTTCCTGGTTTAGTCTTGGGAGCATGTATGTGTCCAGGAATTTATCCATTTCTTCTAGTTTATTTGCATAGAACTGTTTATAATGTTCTATGATGGTAATTTGTATTTCTGTGGGATCAGTGGTGATGTCCCCTTAATCTTTTTTTATTATGTCTATTTGACTCTTCTCTCTTTTCTTCTTTATTAGTCTTGTTAGTGGTCTATTTTGTTGATCTTTTCAAAAAACTAGCTCCTGGATTCATTGATTTTTTTGAAGGTTTCTTTCTTTCTCTGTCTCCTTCAGTTCTGTTCTGATCTTAGTTATTTCTTGCCTTCTGCTAGCCTTTGAGTTTGTTTGTTCTTGCTTCTCTAGCTCTTTTAATTGTGATATTAGGTTGTTGATTTTAGATCTTTCCTGCTTTCCCTGTGGGCATTTAGTGCTGTAAATTTCCCTCTATGCACTGCTTTAAATGTGTGTCAGAGATTCTGGTATGTTGTGTCTTTTTTCTCATTGGTTTCAAAGAACATTTTTATTTCCTCCTTCATTTCATTATTTGCCCAGAGTCATCCATGGGCAGGTTTTTAAGTTTTTATGTAGTTGTGGGGTTTTGTGTGAGTTTGTTAATCCTGAGTTCTAATTTGATTGCACTGCAGTCTGAGAGACAGTTTGTTGTGATTTTTGTTCTTTTACATTTGCTGTGGAGTGTTTTACTACCAATTATGTGGTCAGTTTTAGAATAAATGTGATGTGGTGCTGAGAAGAATGTATATTCTGTTGACATGGGGTGTAGAGTTCTGTAGATGTCTATTAGGTCTGCTTGGTTC
Source organism: Colobus angolensis palliatus (assembly GCF_000951035.1). Classification (NCBI taxonomy): domain Eukaryota; kingdom Metazoa; phylum Chordata; class Mammalia; order Primates; family Cercopithecidae; genus Colobus; species Colobus angolensis. Next base: position 105,645 of record NW_012116333.1, read on the forward strand.
AGAGCTGAGTTCAAGTCCTGGGTATCCTTGTTAACCTTTTGTCTCATTGATCTCTCTAATATTGACAGTGGGGTATTAAAGTCTCCCATTATTGTTGTGACAGAGTCTAAGTCTCTTTGTAAGTCTCTAAGAACTTGCTTTATGAATCTGGATGCTCCTGTATTGGGTGTATATATATTTAGGATAGTTAGTTCTTATTGTTGAATTGATCCCTTTACCATTATGTAGTGGCCCTTCTTTGTCTCTTTTGATCTTTGTTGGTTTAAAGTCTGTTTTATCAGAGACTAAGTTTGCAACCCCTGCTTTTTTTGTTTGTTTTCCAATTTGCTTGGTAGATCTTCCTCCATCCCTTTATTTTGAGACTATGTGCATATTTGCATGTGAGATGGGTCTCCTGAATACAGCACACTGATGGGTCTTGACTCTATCCAATTTGCCAGTCTGTGTCTTTTAATTGGGGCATTTCGCCCATTTATATTTAAGGTTATAATTGTTATGTTTGAATTTGATCCTCTTATTATGATGTTAGCTGGTGGTTTTGCCCATTAATTGATGCAGTTTCTTCATATCATTGATGTCTTTACCATTTGGCATGTTTTTGCAGTTGCTGGTACCGGTTGTTCCTTTCCTTTCCTTCCTCAGGAGCTCTTGAAAGGCAGGCCTGGTGGTGACAAAATATCTCAGCATGTGCTTCTCTGTAAATGATTTTATTTCTCCTTCACTTACAAAGCTTAGTTTGGCTGGCTATGAGATTCTTGGTTGAAAATTCTTTCCCTTTCCATATTGTAATCTTGGTGGAGCTTACATGATTGTATTCATTTGTCAAAACTCGTAGAACTGTAACCCTAAAAAGCTGAATTTTTCTGTATATGAATTATACCTCAATTTTAAAAAATAAAATAAAGGAAGCTCAGAGCAACCAAAAAAAAAAAAAAAAGAATTTTGAATATTGCCCCTACTGTCTTCTTGCTTGTAGAGTTTCTGCTGAGAGATCTACTGTTAGTCTGATTGGCTTCCCTTTGTGGGTAACACGACATTTCTCTCTGACGACCCTTAACAGTTTTTCCTTCATTTCAACCTTGGTGAATCTGACAATTATGTGTCTTAAGACAGCTCTTCTCCAGCAGTATCTTTGTGGTGTTCTCTGTATTTCCTGAATTTGAATGCTGGCCTGCCTTGCTAGGTTAGGGAAGTTCTCCTGGATAATATCTGAAGAGTGTTTTCTAACTTGGTTCCATTCTCCCTATCCCTTTCCAGTACACCAATCAAACATATGTTTGTTCTTTTCACATAGTCCCATATTTCTTGGAGATTTTGATCATTTCTTTTCACTCTTTTTTCTCTAATCTTGTCTTTTAGCTTCATTTCATTTATTTGATCTTCAGTCACTGATATCCTTTCTTCCACTTGATTGAATCGATTATTGAAGCTTGTGCATGCATTAAGAAGTTCTTGTGCCATGGTTTTCATCTCCATTAGGTCATTTAAGGTCTTCTCTACACTGTATGTTCTAGTTAGCCATTCGCCTAACCTTTTTTCAAGGTTTCTAGCTCCCTTGCAATGGGTTAGCACATGCTCCTTTAGCTCAGAGAAGTTTGTTATTATCGACCTTCTGAAACCTACTTCTGTCAACTCATCAAACTCCTTCTTCATTCAGTTTTGTTCCCTTGCTGGCAAGGAGCTACGATCCTTTGGAGGAGAAGGGGCACTCTGTTTTTTTGAATTGTCAGCTTTTCCGCTTTGGTTTCTCCCCATCTTTGTGGTTTTACCTACCTTTGGTCTTTGATGTTGGTAACCTACAGATGGGCTTTTTGTGTGGATGTCGTTTTTGTTGATGTTATTGCTATTCCTTTCTGTTTGTTTGCTTTCCTTCTAACAGTCAGACCCCTCAGTTGCAGGTCTGTTGGAGTCTGTTGGAGTCTGTTGGAGGTTCACTCCAGACCCTGTTTGCCTGAGTATCACCAGTGGAGGCTGCAGGACAGCAAATATTACTGCCTGATCCTTCCTCTGGAAGCTTCATCTCAGAGGGACACCTGCCTGTTTGAAGTGTCTGTTGGCCCCTGCTGGGAAGTGTTTCCCAGTCATGCTACACGGGGGTCAGGGACCTGACTGAGTAGACAGTCTGTTCGTTCTTGGAGCTCAAACACCGTGCTGAGAGAACTACTGCTCTCTTCAGAGCCATCAGACAGGGACATTTAAGTCTGCAGAAGCTGTTCTGCTGTCTTTTGTTCTACTATGCCCTGCCCCCAGAGGTGGAATCTATAGGGGCAGTAGGCCTTGCTGAGCTGGGGTGGGCTCTGCCTAGTTCATGCTTCCTGGCCTCTTTGTTTACATTGTGAGCTACTCAAGCCTCAGCAGTGGTGGACGTCCCTCCCCTGCCAACCTGCAGCATCACAGGTTGATCTCAGACTGCTGCACTAGTGGTGAGCAAGGCTCCATGGGCATGGGACCCTGCGAGTCAGGTACAGGAGGGTATACCCTGGTCTGCTGGTTGCTAAGACTGTGGAAAGACACAGTATTTGGTCAGAAGGGTGCCGTTTCTCCAGGTACAATCTGTCACGGCTCCCCTTGGCTAGGAAAGGGAAATCCCCCAACCCCTTGCTCTTCCTGGTTGAGGCAACATCCTGTCCTGCTTTAGCTCACCCTCTGTGGGCTTCACCCACTGTCCCACCAGTACCAGTGAGATGAATCAGGTACATCAGTTGGAAATGCAAGAACCACCCATCTTCTGCATCAATCTCACTGGGAGCTGCAGACCAGATCTGTTCCTATCCGACCATCTTGGAAGCAGCAGCCTGGGCTTCTCTTTACTGGGAGACTTAATTATAGCTTTGATCTTCTTGCTGGTTGTTGGTCTATTCAGTTTTTTGATTTCTTCATGGTTCACTGTTTGTAGGTTGTGTCTAGGAATTTATCCATTTCCTCTAACTTTTCCAAGTTGTTTGCATACAGTTGATCACAGTAGCCACTAATGATCCTTTGAATTTTTTTGTCATCCGTTGCAACGTCTCCTTTTTGAACTCTGACTTTATTTACATGAGTCTACTTTTTGATTTTCTTAGTCTAGCTAAAGGTTAGCTAAAGGTTTCTAGCTAAAGGTTTGTCCATTTTATTTATCTTTTCATAAAACAACTTTTCATTTTATTGACCTTTTGTATTTTCTTTATTTCAAATGTATTTATTTCTGCTCTGTTATTTATTTCCTCTACTAGTTTTGGATTTGGCTTGCTTTTCTAGTTCTTTAACTTACAGTGTTAGGTTGCTTGCTTTTCTAGTTCTTTAAGATGCAATGTTAGGTTATCTTTTTTGCAGTGTTTCTTCCTCTCTGATGTAAGCACATATAACTGTAAATTTCTTTATTAATACTACTTTTGCTGTATCCCATAGGTTTTGGTATGCTGTGTTTCCATTATCATTTGTTTCCAGAAATTTTTCAATTTTCTTCTTAACTTCTTCATTGACTTCCTGGTCATTTAGAAACATACTGTTTAATTTCCATGGGTTTGGATAGTTTCTAAAATTCCTCTTGTTGATTTCTAGTTTTATTCTATTGTGATCAGAGGTTTGATATTATTTTAATTTTTTGAATGCTTTAAGGCTTGTTTGGTGACCTAAAATATGATCTGTCCTTGAGAATGATCCATATGCTGAGGATAAAAATGTATATTCTGCAGCCATTGTATGAAATGTTCTGTAAATATCTATTAGGTCCATTTGGTCTATAGCGCAAATGAAGCCCAATGTTTCTTTGTTGATGTTCTGTCTGGAAGATTTATCCAATGTTGAAAGTGGAGTGTTGAAGTGTCCATATATTATTGTATTAAGGTCTGTCTCTTTCTTTAGCTCTAATAATATTTGCTTTATACATCAGAGTGCTCCAGTGTTGAGTGCATATATATTTACAATTGTTATATCCTCTTGCAGAATTGACCACTTTATTGTTAGATAATGACTTTCTTTGTCTCTTCTGAGAGTTTTTGTCTTGAAATCTATTTTAACTGACATAAACATAGCTACTCCTGTTCTTTTTTGGTTTTCATTGGCAAGGAATATCTTTTCCCATCCCTTTATTTTCAGTCTATGTGTATCTATATAGGTTAAGTGTGTTTTGGTAGACAACAGATCACTGGGTCTTGCTTTTTTATCCATTCAGCCACTTTATGTCTTTTAATGGGAGAGTATAGTCTGTTTACTTTCAATGTAATTATAAGTAAGGACTTACTTCTGCCATTTTGTTATCTGTTTCTGGTTATTTTGTGGCCTTCTCTTTCTTCTTTCCTTCCTTCTTGTCTTTCTTTTAATGAAGGTAATTTTCTCTGGTAGTAGATTTAATGTCTTGCTTTTCATTTTTTTGTGTATCTGTTTTATGTTTTTTTATTTGAGTTTGCCATGAGGCTTGCAAATAATACAACCCATTATTTATGCTGACCACAACTTAACACTAATTACAGAAACAAACTAACAATGAAGCAAAAAGAGAACCCATACAAACACTACACTTTACTTTGTGCCCCCAACTTTTTAATTTTCGTTTTTCTTCATGTCTTATTGTACTGTCTATGTCTTGAAAAGTTGTTTTAGTTATTTTTGATTGGCTCCTCATTTAGTCTTTCTACTTAAGAGTATTTTATGCACCACAATTACAGCGTTATAATATTTGTGTTTTTCTCTGTGCTATTACTGGTGAGTTTTGTACCTTCAGATGATTTCTTATTGCTCATTAACATCCTTTTTATTCAGAATAATTCTCTTTAGCATTTCTTGTCAGACATGTCTGGTGTTCGTGAAATTCCTCAGTGTTTGTTTCTCCAGGAAGGTCTTTATTTCTCTTTCATGCTTAAAAAATGTTTTCACCAGATACACTATTACAGGGAAAATGTTTTTTGCCATCAGCATTTTACATATGTCATGTAACTCTCTCCTGGCCTATAAGGTTTTCACTGAAAAGTATGCTTCTAGATGTATTGGAACTCCATTGTATGTTATTTGTTTCTTTTCTCTTGCTGCTTTTAGGATAGTTTCATTATCCTTTACCTTTAGGAGTTTGGTTATTAAATGCCTTTTTTTTCCTTGTTTTTGCTTGCTTTGAATTTATTTTGCTCTTCTTTGGGTTCTTGAGGTAGGATTTTAGGTCATTGAGATTTTTTCATGTTTTCTAAACTACACAAAAAAAATT
>NW_012116333.1:117265-131328 GCF_000951035.1 Colobus angolensis palliatus
AGATGACCCCAGTACCTCAGTTCAAAATGCAGAAATCACCGGTCTTCTGTGTCCTTCGCGCTGGGAGTTGGAGACTGGAGCTGTTCCTATGCGGCGATCTTGCTCCGCCCCCTAAATTTGACAACTTTAAGGAGATGAACCAATACCGCAACTCACTCAATGGGAAATAAATTCTTTAAATAGCCCTATATCAAATAAGAAAATTGAATTCAAAATTTTAAAACTCCCAAAAAGAAATCTCCATATGTTTTAAGAAAAATTGGCCAAGCATGGTGGCTCATGCCTGTAATCCCAGCACTTTGGGAGGCTGAGGTGGGCAGATCACGAGGTCAAGAGATCAAGACCATCCTGGCCAACATGATGAAACCCAATCTCTACTAAAAATACAAAAATTAGCTGGGTGTGGTGATGGGCATCTGTAATCCCAGCTTCTTGGGAAGCTGAGGCAGAAGAATCACTTGAACCCAGGAGACAGAGGTTGCAGTGAGCCAAGATCACACCACTGCACTCTAGCCTGGTGACAGAGTGAGACTCTGTCTCAAAAAAAAAAAAAAAAAATTAACACCAATTTTATGAAATATCTTACGAAGAAATAGAAGAGGCAGAAACACTTTACAATTCATTTTATGAAGATATTATTACTCTATTTCAAAACTAGACAGTGATAGTACAAAAGGAAAACTAGAGGCCAATGTCTCTCATAAATATGGATACAAAATTCTTAATAAAAATTAGAAAATAGGATGCAGTGATATATACAAAGAACTATATATGATGACAAAGTGGGGTTTATTCCAAGCATGCATGGCTGGTTTAATATTCAGAAATCAAGGTAATCTACCATATTAAGAAGCTAAAGAAGAAAATTCACATTATCCTATTTTTGGCTACAGAAAAGTATTTGTCAAAGTTTTACTTATGTTAAAACTCTCAGAAAAATAGGAATATAAGGGAACATCCTCAACTTGCTACAAAGAACCCACAGCTAACATCATACTTAAGAGTGAAACACTGAATGGTTTCCCCTGAGGATCAGGAACAAGGTAAGAATGCCCACTCCCTACGTTCATCCAACATAGCACTGGAAGGCTATCCAGTGCTATGAGACATAAAAAAGAAACAAAAGGCACACAGATCAAAAGGAAAAATAAAACTGCTACTCTTTGAAGATGACATGACTGCCTATTTAGAAAATTCCAACAAATTCATATACACAAAACATTTACAAACATCAACAACCAATGAGTGAGTTCAGCAAGGCTGTGGGACACAAGATCTATATACAAAAATTAACTATATTTCTGTATACTAACAATAAATGTGTGGACATTGAAACTAAAACATTACCATTTACAATCACCAAATAAAATGAAATACTCCAATGTGAACCTAATCAAACATGTACAGAATGTGTATGCCAAAACTATAAAATGCTAATGAAAGAAATCAAAGAAGAAAGAGAATGGAGCAACAAGGCCAAATAGAAGCCTACACCATTCATCCTTCCTAGAGGAACACCAAATTTTCACAGCTAACTACACATATAAAGCACCATCACGAGAACCCCAAATCAGATGAGCAATCACAATATCTGACTTTAACTTCATATTGCTGAAAGAGACATAGAAAATGGCAGAAAAGACCATCTTGTATTGCAGATGCCACCCTCTCCCCTATCTCCCAGCAGCAGCACACAGCGTAGAGAATCTCCACTTTGGAGAGGGAGAGCACAGCAATTGTGAGGCTTTGCATTGAACTCAGTGCTACCTTGTCACAGTGGAAAGCAGAAGGGAGCTGTACTGAGCTGCCATCTGCCTACAGAAGAATTTTGACTGGTCCTGACTAGAGGGAAATTTCCCATCTCAGGAGTTAGAGCTTGAGTTCCAGCAAGACTTGCTAAAGTAACTGGGGCCCTAAATGAACTTGAGGGGCTGTTTTTGCCACAAGGTTTGCAATTCCCAGGCATGTCCTAGTGTTGAGCTGGGCTGAGAGCCGGTGGACTGGTGGGGCATGCAACTTACTAAACACAAGCTGGAGCAGCTAAGGGAATGCTTGAACCACCCCTTCCCCTGCTCCCAGTAGCAGCCATGCAATGTGGAGAAATCTGTTCACTTGGGAGGAGAGCACAGTGACTGGAGGATTGAACTCAGTGCTGCTATGTCACACAGAGACCTGTCAGGGTTCATCACCTGCTGACTAAAGAGCCCCCAGGCTCTTGAGTTGGGAGCTTAGGTTATTGAGGCTTTTCCTTTTTTTAATATATGCTTTTAGTGCTATAAATTTCCTTCTCAGCACTACTTCGGATGTGCCACACAAGTGTTATATTTTTATTTCATTCAGTTCAATTTGTTTTTTGTTTCCCCTGAGACTTCCTCCTTGACCCATTGACTAGCCAGAAGTATGTTGTTTAGTTTCCAAGCATTTGGAGATTTTTTCCTGTTACCTTTCTGCTATTCATTTCTGTTAATTTCCTATTATCTTTTTGTTAATGATTGAATACTGGTCATATAACACATTCTGTATGGTTTCATTTTTTAAAAAATTTATTGGAATTTGTTTTGTGGCCCAGAATGTAATTAGTGTATGTTATTTGTAGTGTAGTGTGTGTGGTTGGTGTATGTTTGATGGGCACATGAAAAGAATGTGAATTCTACTATCATTGGGTAGAGTGTTCTATTTTGTTGGATAGGCTTTATTGGTTGTTGGAGGTATTGAGTTACTCTGTATTCTTGATAATTTTTGCCTAGTTGTTCTATCAGTTATTGAGAGAAGAATGGTGAAATCTAAAACTATAATTGTGGATTTATTTTTTTCTCCATTTAATTCTTAACCACTTTTGTTTCAGTTCTTTTGCCATTCCATTGTTTGGGATACACATTCTATATATAGAGAGAATATATAGAATGTATAGAATATATATATAACATATATAGAATATATATATATTACATAAATATTGGATCATTTGTTATATTCCTACAGGCCCATGAGGCTCTATTATTTCCTTTTTTTTTTTTTTTCAGTATACATTCTTTTTTCTTCTTCTTTTTTGAGACAGAGTTTTGCTCTGTCACCCAGGCTGGAGCGCAATTGCACAATCTCAGCTCACTACAACCTCCGCTTCCCAGGCTCAAGCGATTCTCCTGCCTTAGCCTCTCTAGTAGTCAAGAGGCACGCACTACAGTGCTTGGCTAAGTTTTTGTATTTTTAATAGAGATGGGTTTTTCACCATGTTGCCCAGGCTGGTCTGGAACTCCTGAGCTCAGGAAATCCACTCACTTTGGCCTCGCAAAGTGCTGGGATTACAGGCATGAGCCACCACACTTGGCCTCAGTATATATTCTTTCTGTTGCCCAAATTGAGTAAATTCTATTGTTTTATCAGTTAATTGATTTTCCCTTTGTCTTCTCCATTCTGCTGTTGAATCCTTCCACTGTTTTAAAATTTTAATTTACTCTATTTTTCAGTTCCAAAAAATTTATTTGGTTCTTCTTTATGTTTTCTCTATCTTGGCTGAAACTTTCTATTTTTTTGCTGAGACTCTATTCTTAAAAATTTATTTCAAGCGTATTTTTAATTGCTTATTGAAACATTTTTGTGATGGCTGCTTTAAACTCTTTGTCATATAGTTCTAATATCTCTGTCATTTTAATGTTAGTGTCCATTAATTGTCTTCTTAAATTTAAGTTGAGATCTTCCTAGTTCTTGGCATAGCAAGTGGTTTTCAAATAAAACCTGGACACTGTGGGTATTACGTTATGAATCACTGGCTCTTATTTAAACCTTACATTTTATCTGGCTTTCTTTGACATTGCTCTGGCAGAGTAAAGGGGACATCCATCTCATTACTGCCAGGTGAAGGTCTAAGTTCCTCATTTGAGCTTTCAACCCCATCTTAGTAACATAATGTAATCTGGAACTTTATAAACTTGGGGAATTCTTATATGTGCTCCATTTTTAAAGATTTTCATGGAGGACACTTTCAGACATTTTCACATGAAAATATTTGGACACACAATGAAAGTGTAACTATGATGCTTGTAGAATAAATTTCTATTTCCAACAATGCCCAATTAGCAGCCATCAGGGATCCTAGAGGGACATTGGTCTCTAGATGGCTTTGTTCATCTCCTAATAATGTCTGGTGTGTCTAGAATCTGCCCATTGGTCCTGGTGGATCCTGACTGGTGTCAAGAGACAGTCCAACGTTAAACATATTGTAAGGGAAATTCATATCACTTTTATTTCTGCTTTCAACAGTGTGGGTATTCTTCCCAGTCTGGAGAGATCAGGGAGTGCCAAACTCAGTGTGCTTGCATGCACTTTGGAGAGATACTATTTATGTACGAGACGCCAGTTTAGGTGAGGATGTTTTCTCCTACCCTGCCCTGGAGTGTTTGCCCAGCAATTACCCTCTCCTGCTGGTGTCGGCAGGCTCAAGAGGAGGAGGTTAGTCTGGGGGACCTAGGACCTACAAAGAGAGCATGAAAGCTTTTTGGAATTCCAAGTGATCTCACTCCCAGGTTCCAGCAGGTGTTGGGAAAGTATGCTCTTTCCTTTCTTTCCCAGGATTTCATCAAGCAGGATGGCCATGAAGCTATCACTTTCACTTATCTCAGTTTAGGAAATCTCTGAATTCATTGAAGAATGATGCTTAGCAGGCATGATGCACATGTTGAACTTTTCTCTGGTACAAATTAGGGACATCTCAAATGCAAGTGTTTATTTTCTTACACTTCCAATGGCCTAGAACAGCATCTTGGTTTTTTTGGAAAGCAGGGGCTAGAGCTCTGGTTGCTGTGAGCTGCTTGGGGTGAGTACATGGCCTTAGTGTGTTTGGAACATCTCTCCACTCATTTGCTGTGAACTACAACAGACTCTGTTCCTCTTCAATCTGATCTCACACACTGAAAAGAGTAGGAGTATTGGGCTTGGCTAAATTAGACTGAGTTCAGAGATCTGAGATGAACATTAGTTGATCAGAATGACAAAAGCTCACCTAAGAGAAGTTTATGAATTCAAACGATGAAAAATAATATTTATTTTGCCTAGGTGGACAATAGCAGGGAGCATGAATCAGAAAATAATTGCTGCATTCAAATCATACAACCCTTCTTTTTATATTGTGGTTGTCATTCCTTAATATATGTGTACATAAAATGGAAGTGTAACTATGATGCTTGTATAATAAATTTCTATTTCCAACAGTGCCTAATTTTCACCACATTGGTCAGGCTGGTCTCGAACTCCTGACTTCATGATCTGCCTACCTCAGCCTCCCAAAGTGCTGGGATTACAGGCATGAGCCACCGTGCCCAGCCACAACCCTTCTTTTTATATTGTGGTTGTCATTCCTTAGATATATTTGCACACATAATGAAAGTCTAACTATGATGCTTGTGTAATAAATTTCTATTTCCAACAGGCCCAATTAGCAACCACCAGGAATCCTAGAGGGATATTGATCTCTAGATGGCTTTGTTCTAGACGAAAGTGTAACTAGTGAACTTGAAGGGTCAGAATATATTCTTCCCTGGACTGACCACTTAGCATGGCATGAAGGGAAAACCAAATTCATCAAAGGTCAAAATGGCCTAGATAGGGTTTGTCTCTGACTCTTTTAGTCTAACTCACTTCAGAGGGCTGCAGTTGGGGCCAGAGTATTTTTCCTATATATGCTATTATGATCCCCCCAAGATGGAAACAAACTAAGACGTGATGAAATATTTTTTGGGGGGGATGACAGACTTCAATGACCTTAAGTTTTTTTAAAGTTACACATTTATTTTTACAATATTCATCTTGTGACTGCATGTCATGAGTGGTATCTTCTCAGCAATGTATTAGATGATCAGATACTTAAGTTAAAGAAGAGTTTCTTTTCCTGTTTGGCAATAAACTGTATAGGAAAATGACTAATACTTTTAAAATTACATTATCTTTTATGAAGGCTTATAGCTACATGCACAGTTATTTTGTGCTACATGTAATATAAGTATATTCATAGATAAAAATCATGATGTTTACATAACAAAAATTACATAAAATATAATGTTTGAAAATAAAAAAGTTGAATTGCCACATGGATACTGTTTTATATGTTTAATAAAGTTCTCCATTCTTTAGTCATGACACTGTAAAATAGCTCACTGAAAGCTGATTGAAGAAATGGAAAACCAATGATGGGAGAAACAACAAACAGGACAGCAGTCCAGGAGTTTATCCTGGAGGGATTTCCTGCTGTCCAGCATCTGGGGAATGTCCTTTTCCTGGTGCACCTTCTGGCCTACCTGGCCTCCATCACGGCAAACATGCTCATAATCACCATCACCTGGGCTGTCCATCACCTCCAGACACCTATGTATTTCTTCCTCAGCAGTTTTTCCTTCTGTGAATGCTGTTTTATCACCACAGTTATTCCTAAACTGCTGGTCATCTTTCTTTCAGGCAGGCAAACAATCCCCTTTACTACTTATCTCATGCAAGCCTTTTCTTTTTTATTTCTTGGGTCAACAATTTTCTTCCTCATGGCTGTGATGTCCTTGGATCGATACTTGGCCATTTGCAAGCCTCTGCATTACCCCACCATCATGAGCCTGAGGACTTGCTTTCACCTGGTCACTGCCTGCTTTGTCATGGGCTTCACTCTCATCACTGGTCTCATGGTAAAGGTTTCCCAGTTGTCTTTCTGCGGACCCCCTGTCATCCCTCACTTCTTCTGTGACCTTGGCCCTCTGATCCAACTCTCCTGTTCTGACACCAGATCTATTGAAATGTTGGCCTTTGACCTTATTTCATTCATTCTTTTTGCATCCCTCATTATAACCATCATTGCATACGGCAATATAGTAGTCACAATTGTACGACTTCCATCAGTCAAGGAGCGGCAGAAAGCTTTCTCCACGTGTTCCTCTCACCTCATTGTCCTCTCTCTAGTGTATGGCAGCTGTGTCTTCATATATGTGAAGCCAAAGCAAATAGACAGGCTGGACTCCAACAGAGAAGCTGCTCTTATGAACACGGTGGTGACCCCGCTGCTGAACCCGATCATTTACACTCTGCGGAACAAGCAGGTCCACCAGGCTCTGAGGGATGCTCTGTCCAGAGTGAAATTTTAAAAACAGAATCACAACCTCCCAGTGAAGAAATGGACCTTCTCCTTGATGTAATCTAATCTTTCTTCTGTTTCTGGAATCCTTTATTAAAAATGTGCAAACATGGTTTTTTTCAGGTTCTGTTTGTTTATTCTTCAGGTTCTGTTTGTTTATTCTTCAGGTTCTGTTTGTTTATTCTTAGAATAAGGGCTAATTTATGTAATAATTCAACCTGAAAGTTCTTACATTATCTTTATTTTGGGATGAAAGTATCTCCGGAATCTTTTTACTAGTTTTAAATCAATAGGATTCAACAAATTTTAGTGAAGAACCTCATATACATGAATCTGTTTGATGCATGTGGAATTTCAAAGCTGGAATGATGTAGTTTTAAGTATCTACTTGTGGTAAGTGCAAAGGGATGAAGAACAAAATTTATAAGTATTAAGAGTATCAAGTCAGTTCAAGGGTAGATATAACATGATCATTGTATGAAGTTTGGAAGGATGCATATATACACAACTATCAGGATATCAATATAATTACTTAAGATGACTCAATACAATTGCTTTCAATGTTGAATATTCTGTATATAAATCTTTACACTTTTTGTTCCCACTATGATAAAAACATACAACTGTATCTAGATGAAATTGCAAGTCCTTTTTGGTTTCATTGGTTTGCAAGATTGATTTCAGATCCCACAGACCTGAAAATGAAGCAGCACGGGGAGAGAAACACTACAGTTTTTGGAACAAGGAATTAAATAGTTAATATTTGTTTCCATACTACAGAAAGTTTAAAGGAATTGGGAGAAATATAATCACAGGTTGGAAGAAGTCTGTGACTGTGAAATCTCTCCAAATGAATGTATGAACAAGTCTCTTCATTTGTGGAATGAGAGGTTTTGTTGTGTCACCTTGGGATGTTCATTTTAGTACTAATGTGAAGTGACACTGTTGATACTGAATGTGACACAGAAACATGCTGTAACAGAAATATAATTTGAGAATGGCAGAGAGAAGATGATGAGATGTTTTAATGGAAGCATTTATGCTACAACTGAAATTTAGTTATTCGAGATTTTGATAGGAAATGAATTAGAGACAAAACCCTGGAACTAGAATTTGTTTTGTGTAGTTGGTTAACAGCAATGATCATGTTTTGTTTTGACCACATATTTCTGTGATTGTGGTGGAACAGGAATTAAAAGAAATTAAAGAATGTGTAAGCAGAAACTCAGCTGTATGTAAGAAAGCCCAATTCCCCTGAGAAAGAGAAAGAGCTGGAGTCCTTTAAAAATTAACTGCCTGTTTTTCTGTGGCTAGTGAGCCTTATCTCTCCTCCTTTCCCAGGCATTGTGAAGACCCTGTTTCTCTAGCTGTGCAGCTGCAAGGTCACTAGACAGATAAACTCAAGTCATAAAACATGTTTTTCCTTGGAAAGTAAGAAATGTAATGCATGTCTCGGCCGGGCGCCGGTGGCTCAAGCCTGTAATCCCAGCACTTTGGGAGGCCGAGACGGGCGGATCACGAGGTCAGGAGATCGAGACCATCCTGGCTAACACGGTGAAACCCCATCTCTACTAAAAATACAAAAAACTAGCCGGGCGAGGTGGCGGGCGCCTGTAGTCCCAGCTACTCGGGAGGCTGAGGCAGGAGAATGGCGTAAACCCGGGAGGCGGAGCTTGCAGTGAGCTGAGATCCGGCCACTGCACTCCAGCCCGGGCGACAGAGCAAGACTCCATCTCAAAAAAAAAAAAAAAAAAAAAAAAAGAAATGTAATGCATGTCTCAATTAACTGAATAACTCTCTTTGTTTCTTGCATCTGTAATATACATCCCCCTGCACAGATCTCCCCTCGACCTCCCAAAATGCTTAAAAGATAACTTAACTGTTTGTTCAGGGTTCAGTCCCTTGGATGTTAATCCGACTGAGCTGGCACACCTAAATAACAAATATCCTCCTCAACCCCAACAGTCTCTCTGATTCCTTATCAATCCCACTACAGTGGTGATATTAAAAGACTATGATGGGAAAGTTTGAGGGACATAATTATGTAAGAATTAGAAAAACACACTTCATTCAACTAGCAGAACCCAAATTTTTGCTCACCCTATGTGTATATAAGGGTTTCCATACAACTTTGCGTAGGCTTGTTTCTTTTTCTCACATTTGCAGTGTTCACATTGCTAAAGGAAATAACAAAGCAATACCAATGAACTGAGTGGTCATTGCTTTTTTTAGCCTTTAAAATGTTTAAACATTAGTAGTCTGACATAGTGGATCATATTTGATTATCTACTTTGAAATAAATGGAAAATATATACAATGTTTTTATTTACTTTTATCTATACATATAAAGTTACATCGCTTAAAAATAATTGCATTGTTTGTGATTAAAAGTTTGTTTACTACAATTTAGTATACTAAAGATATTCCACAATTTTTATTCATTTATTTGTTGATACACATTTGAGCTATTTCTGCCTTTTGGCTATTGTGAATAGTACTGTTATGAACATATGTGTACATGTATTTGTTTGAGTACTTGTTTTCAAGTCTTTGGGGGTATATACTTGGGAGAGAAATTGTGTGGGTAGGGGGAATGGGCAGCATTAGCTTAATGGGTATGGGGTTTCCTTTGGAGATGATATTATAAAAATGTTTTGGAACTAGATAGAGGTGGTGGTTGCATAACATTTTGAATGTACTGCATGCCACTGAATTGTTCACTTTTAAATGATTTTATATGTACACTTACCTTAATAAAAAATCCCATAGTTCTGAAAGTTTTACATATTGTTGAAAGTTTTATAATGAAAAATAATAGTCTCTCTTTACCAAGATGGCAGAGTAAAAGACATCACCCTTCAGCCCTCCCCTCCCTCTGAAAAACAAATATAGATAGGTATCCACAAATCAAAATGGCCCTGAGAGGACACAGGGGCCCATTTAATAATCTACAGCAATACCATGGAGTGAAAAGAGAATATTCACACAGAAAGGATCACTGTTGAGACTGGCATACCTGAGATACAAGTAGATGGCTAGGAACAAATAAGAAAGGTGGGATCTGTTGGTATCAGCCATGTGGTGGGAACCACCATGGCTCCCAGTGACCTGCTCTGCAGAGTATACTGACATTCCTGCCAGAGAGGAAGATGAGGCTGTACACACCTGTTTCCCCATAAGCAGCTGCTGTTATGCCACTCTGGGACCAGACCTGCCATCTCAACCAACTCTGTGTATGTCCCTGACCTCTGAGCCTCAGCTGCTCCATAAATTTCCACACTTCAGACTCCAACTCTGTGGCTGTACTGTACATGACTATGCCTCAGACACCAGTTCACATCCTGGACCCTGGAGTGAAGGTCTCTCTGCATGTGCCCACAGTTTAGATACCAGTTCAGCTGCCACTGTGAGCTAGCCTATGCTCTGGATCTGTCTCTGAAGCAAGGCTGCATAGACCCATGCCTCATACACAAGAGCCACCACCATTGTGAGCTAGTTTGCACACTGGTCCTTGGAACCATGGTCTCTCTGTGTGTGCCTGTGCTTAGGGCACCAG
Organism: Colobus angolensis palliatus; assembly: GCF_000951035.1. Lineage (NCBI taxonomy): Eukaryota > Metazoa > Chordata > Mammalia > Primates > Cercopithecidae > Colobus > Colobus angolensis. Next base: position 127,930 of record NW_012116333.1, read on the forward strand.
TTCAGCTGCCATAGAGAACTAGGATTAACCTGATCCAAGAGGAACTGTAGCTCTGTGCATGTCCATGTTCTCATTCCCAGATCCCTGGCTGCTCTACAAGCATGTGACATGGCATACCATTACCAATTTGTCCATGGTGGTGCCTGTTCCCTGGGCACTGTTACCATTACCACCTCAGACCTCAGACCTGTATTTCCTCCACATATATTCATGCTATAGGAGTAGGCTTTGTGGTTGCTCCACAGGTACCACTAATCAGACACCAGTGCCACTGCTACTGCAAGTAGGCATACAAGCCAGATTCAGTGTCAAAAGGATCCCCTAAGCCCCAACTTTCCCAGTGGGAGAAAAAGAGACTCAGAAGAACTTAACAGTCATTACCACTGGAGACCCTTTTAGCCCTCACTGCCACTGCAGACATCCACAGTGTTGGTTGCTTTGGATCCTTGCAATCTTTTTCAACACCAAACTCAGTTGACAGAGCTGCATGGGGACTACATTGCTGTACCATCATCAATGCTGGAACTGCTGTGCCCCACCAACAAGTGCCCTTGAACCCAATGTGTCTTCATAGTAAAGATCTTTCCTCACAGAAACCAGCCTATAAGGTCTGGAAAGGGTTACAGACATAATGTAAGGCAACAAGAAACATGGGAAACTAAGAAGAAATATTGCCACCAAAAGAACACAATAATGTCCTGCTAGCTGACCCCAAAGAAATGGAAATCTACAAACTGCCTGACAAAGAATTCAAAGTACTTCTTTTAATGATGCTCAGGTAACTTCAAAACATACAGAGAAACAATTCAATGAGATAAGGAAAACATTAAGCAACTCAAATAATAAATTTAACAGAGATATTGAAATAATAATAAAACACAGAAATTCTGGACCAGAAGAATAAAACGAATGAAAAAGAAAATGCAACACAGAGAGAACATCAACAGCAGAATTAATCAAGCAAAAGAAAGAATCTTTGAATGCAAAGATAGGTTATTTGAAAACATTCAGTTAGAGGAAAAAAAAAATAAAAAATGGGAAAAAAAAAAACAACAAGATTTATGGGACAGTATCAAAGGAACTAATATTCAAATTATGCTAGGTAGAGAAGAAAAAGAGAAAGCAATAAGGATAGAGAACTAATTTAAAGAAATAATAACTGAAAATTCCCAAAATATGAGGAAAGATATAAATATTCAGGCACAGGAAGGTCAAAAGACTCCAATCAGATTCAACCCAAATAAGACTATATCAAGATATATTGTAATCAAACCATCAAAAATTTAAGACAAAGAAAGAATTCTGAAAATAGCCAGAGAAAAGAAGTATATTATATATAAAGGAATCCCAATAAGAATAGTAGCAACTTTCTCAATAGAAGCCTTACACACAAAGAGAGAGTGGAATGCTCTATACTAACTGTTAAAGGAAAAAACCTCAACCAAGAATACTTTACCTGGTAAAGCTATCCTTCAGAAATGAAGGGGAGAAAAAGCTGAGGTGTTTCCTTATAGGAAATGTTAAAGGGACTTCTTTGAGTAGAAAGTTAAAGGACACTAATTAGTAACATAAAAAATTATGAACATGAAAACCTTGGTGGTAAAAGTAAAAACACAGTCAAATTCAGAACACTGTAATACTGTGATGGTGGTATATATCACATATGTTTAGTATGAAGGTGAAAAGACAAAACTATCAAAATAATGACAGCTACAATAATTTGTTAAGAGATACACAATACAAAAAGATGTGGAGATTGCTTCCAAGATGGCCAAATAGGAACAGCTACAGTCTGCAGTTCCCAGTGAGATCAACGCAAAAGATGGGTGATTTCTGCATTTCCAACTGAGGTATGTGATTCATCTCATTGAGACTGATTGGATAGTGGGTGCAGCTGATGGAGAATGAGATGACGCAGGGCAGGGTGTCACCTCACCCAGGAAGCCCAACGGGTGGAGGATGTCTCTTTCCTAGCCAAGGGAAACCATGACAGACTGCACCTGGAGAAAGGGTACACTCCTGACCAAATACTGCACTTTTCCCACAGTCTTAGCAACTGACAGACCAGGAGTTACCCTCTGTGCCTGCCGCGGTGGGGCCAATGCCCATGGAGCCTTGCTCACTGCTAGCACAGCAGTCTGAGATTGACCTGAGATGCTGCAGATTGGTGGGGGGAGGGGAGTCCACTGTTGCTGAGTCTTAAGTAGCTCACAGTATAAACAAAGGGTCCAGGATAGGCTGGGAAGCATCAACTGGGTGGGGCCCACCTCTGCTCAGCAAGGCCTACCGCCTCTATAGATTCCACCTCTGGGGGCAGGGCATGGTAGAACAAAGGGCAGCAGACAGCTTCTGCAGACTTAAACATCCCTGTCTGATGGCTCTGGAGAGAGCAGTGATTCTCTCAGCACAGCATTTGAGCTCCAAGAATGAACAGACTGCCTACTCAAGCATGTCACTGACCCCTGTGTAGCCTGACTGGAAAACACCTGCAGGTAGGGGCTGACAGACACCTCAAACAGGTGGGTACCCTTCTGGGATGAAGATTCCAGAGGAAGGATCAGGCAGCAATATTTGCTGTTCTGCAGCCTCCGATCATGATACCCAGGAAAATAGGGTCTGTAGTGGACCTCCAACAGACCTGCAGCTGAGGGGTCTGACTGTCAAAAGGAAAACTAACAAACATACAGTAATGGCATCAACATCAACAAAAAGGACATCCACACCAAAACCCCATCTGTAGGTCACCAACATCAAAGATCAAAGGTAGATAAAACCACAAAGATGGGGAGAAACCAGAGCAGAAAAGCTGAAAATTCCAAAAAACAGAGTGCCTCTTCTCCTCCAAAGGATCTGAGCTCCATGCCAGCAAAGAAACAAAACTGGATGAAGAATGAGTTTGATGAGTTGACAGAAATAGGCTTCAGAAGGTCGGTAATAACAAACTCCTCCGAGCTAAAGGAGCATGTGCTATCTCAATGCAAAGACACCAAAAACCTTATAAAAGGTAAGACGAATGGCTAACCAGAACAAACAGTGTAGAGAAGACCTTAAATGACCTGGTGGAGCTGAAAACTATGGCAGGAGAATTTCATGACGCATGCACAAGCTTCAATAGTCGATTCAATCAAGTGGAAGAGAGGATATCAGTGACTGAAGATCAAATTAATAAAATAATGTTAGAAGACAAGATTAGAGAAAAAAAGAGTGAAAAGAAATTATCAAAAGCCTCCAAGAAATATGGGACTATGTGAAAAGACCAAACATACATTTGACTGGTGTACTGGAAAGTGATGGGGAAAATGGAACCAAGTTAGAAAACACTCTTCAGAATATTATCCAGGAGAACTTCCCCAACCTAGCAAGGTAGGCCAACATTCAAATTCAGGAAATACAGAGAAC
>NW_012116333.1:132095-134641 GCF_000951035.1 Colobus angolensis palliatus
AAAGACACACATAGGCTCAAAATAAAGGGATGGAGGAAGATCTACCAAGCAATTGGAAAGCAAAAAAAAAAAAAAAAGCAGGGGTTGCGATCCTAGTCTCTGACTTTAAACAGACTTTAAACCAACAGAGATCAAAAGAGACAAAGAAGACCAACACATAATGGTAAAGGGATCAATTCAACAAGAAGACCTTACTATCTTAAGTATATATGCACCCAGTACAGGAGCACCCAGTTTCATAAAGCAAATCCTTAGAGACTACAAGCAGACTTAGACTCCCACACAATAATAAGGGGAGACTATAACACCCCAGGGTTAGTATTAGACAGATATATGAGACAGAAGGTTAACAAGGATATCCAGGACTTGAACTCAGCTCTGAACCAAGCAGACCTAATAGAAATCTACAGAACTCTACAGCCCAAATCAACAGAATATACATTTTTCTCAGCACCACATTGCACTTATTCTAAAATTGACCATATAATTGGTAGTAAAACACTCCACAGCAAATGTAAAAGAATAAAAATCACAACAAACTGTCTCTCAGACCACAGTGCAATCAAATTAGAGCTCAAGATTAATAAACTCACTCAAAATCACACAACTACATGGAAACTGAACAACCTGCTCCTGAAAGACTACTGGGTAAATAAAGAAATGAAGGAGGAAATAAAAACATTCTTTGAAACCAATGAGAACAAAGACACAATGCACCAGAATCTCTGGGACACATTTAAAGCAGTGTGTAGAGGGAAATTTATAGCGCTAAATGCCCACAAGAGAAAGTAGGAAAGATCTAAAATTGACACCCTAACATCTCATTCAAAAGAACTAGAGAAGCAAGAGCAAACAAGCTCAAAAGCTAGCAGAAGGCAAGAAATAACTAAGATCAGAGCAGAACTGAAGGATACAGAGACACAAAAACCCTTCAAAAAATGAACGAATCCAGGAGCGAGTTTTTTGAAAAGATCAACAAAACTGACAGACTGCTAGCAAGGTTAATAAAGAAAAGAGAGAATAATCAAATAGATGCAATAAAAAATGATAAAGGAGATATCACCACTGATCCCACAGAAATATAAACTACCATTAGAGAATACTATAACACCTCTATGCAAACATACTAGAAAATCTAGAAGAAATGGATAAGTTCCTGGACACATACACCCTTCCAGGAGTAAACCAGGGAGGAGTTGAATCTCAGAATAGACCAATAACAGGTTCTGAAATTTAGGTAATAATTAATAGCCTACAAACCAAAAAAAGTTTAGGACCAGATGGATTCAAAGCTGAATTCCACCAAAGGTACAAAGAGGAGCTGGTGCCATTCTTTCTGAAATTATTCCAATCAATAGAATAAAAGGGAATCCTCCCTAACTCATTTTATGAGGCCAGCATCATCCTGATACCAAGCCTGGCAAAGACACAACAAAAAAAGAGAATTTTAGGCTAATATCCCTGATGAACATCGATGTGAAAATCCTCAATAAAATACTGGGAAACTGAATCCAGCAGCGCATCAAAAAGCTTATCCACCATGATCAAGTTGGCTTTATCCCTGGGACGCAAGGCTGGTTCAACTTATGCAAATCAATAAACGGAATCCATCACATAAACAGAACCAATGACAAAAAACACACAATTATCTCAATAGACGCAGAAAAGGGCTTCAACAAAATTCAACAGCCACTCATGCTAAAAACTCTCAATAAACTAGATATTGATGGAGTGTATGTCAAAATAATAAGAGCTATTTATGACAAATCCACAGCCAATGTCATACTGAATGGAAAAAAACTGGAAGCATTCCCTTTGAAAACCGGCACAAGACAAGGATGCCCTCTCTCACCACTCCCATTCAACATAGTGTTGGAAGTTCTGGCCAGGGCAATCAGGCAGAAGAAAGAAATAAGGGGTATTCAATTAGGAAAAGAGGAAGTCAAAATGTCCATTTGCAGATGACATGATTGTATATTTAGAAAACCCCATCATGTCAGCCCAAAATCTCCTTAAGCTGACAAGCAACTTCAGCAAAGTCTCAGGATACAAAATCAATGTGCAAAAATCACAAGCATTCTTATACAGCAATAATAGACAAACAGAGAGCCAAATCATGAGTGAACTCCCATTCACAATTACTACAAAGAGAATAAAATACCTAGGAATCCAACTTACTAGGGATGTGAAGGACCTCTTCAAGGAGAACTAGAAAGCACTGCTCAATGAAGTAAATGAGGACACAAACAAATGGAAGAACATTTCATGCTCATGGATAGGAAAAATCAATATCATAAAAATGGCCGTACTGCCCAAGGTAATTTATAGATTCAATGCCATCCCCATCAAGCTACCAATGAGTTTCTTTACAGAATTGGAAAAAACTTCTTTAAAGTTCATATGGAACCAAAAAAGAGCCCACATTGCGAAGACAATCCTAAGTCAAAAGAACAAAGCTGCAGGCATCACACTACCTGACTTCAAACTATACTACAAGGCTACAGTAACCAAAACAGCATGGTACTGGTACCAAAACAGAGATATAG
>NW_012116333.1:136077-167095 GCF_000951035.1 Colobus angolensis palliatus
TTATGCATAACCCATGGTTTCTGCAGATGGACAGTCTCTACCTAGAAAATTGGGACAGAGTAGGAGAGGGATTGAAATGGACTCATCAAAAAGGTTTCAAAATAGACCCTTCTGTTTTTTTCTGCTTGAGGTTTGGTTTGCATGGTCCTACTGCCATTGTCTTCTTATTCTGTCGGACAAAAGGAGTCAGGTTCTGAGTCTCAATAATTAAAAAAAAAACCATTTGTTCCTCTGACAGCACTTATTGAAAATAATGAGTAGGAGAAAGGGGAGGAGAATTGTCTGCTTGCTAAGCAGGAAAAAGGATAGGAGAATTGGCCTCTGCCACTCCCTCCAGTAACAGAAGTAGAAACCCCCATACAAAAAATTTTGTGCACTGCTGCTATGGCTGGGGAACCTTTAGGACTTTGTGCTTTTCCTATTACTATAAGGCCTAATCCGAACGATCCACAACATCTTTTACATGAACACACTCCTTTAGAGTTTAAATTACTAAAAAAATTAAAAGCTAGTGTGGTTAATTATGGAGTGCAAAGCTCATTTACTATAGAGCTGTGAGAAATGGTGTTCGGAGCCATGTACCTCCCACCCTTTGATATAAAACATTTGGCTCACACTTGCTTATCTGCCAATGCATGTCTGACAAGGAGTTTAAATTGGCAAGAAATGTTTGCAGACCAGGCTAGGCTGAATCGTGCCGCTGGTCGAGGAAACATCACAGAGGAAATGCTGACAGGAAGTGGCCGCTTTTTCAAATCTGGTACAATAATTAACACTCCCAGAGGCTGCTTACTACCAGTCTGCCTTAGCCATGAAGCATGCTTGGAGCACAATTCCTGAAGAAGGAGTTCCAATGCAGTCTTTTCTGCATGTCAGGCAGGGATCACGGGGACCTTATGCACAATTTATTGCACAGCTGCAAGAGGCAGTACAGCATCAGGTCCCTCATGCCACTGCTGCAGAAATGCTTACCATAACTCTAGCCTATAAAAACACGAATGCAAATTGCAAGCGTGGGAATTACCTTAAAACCTGTCAGGATGTAGGAACTAAATTTTATAGTTCTACGATGTTAGCTCAAGCAATAGCTAGTTTAGTAGTTGACAAATCTAAAAGGAGCTAAGGGTCAAACCCTAAAGTGGGAAAATGTTATAATTGTGGAAAAACTGGACGTTTTAAAAAGGAATGCCATCAGATCTCAGAACAGAAAGGACCTTACAATGTGGTGCCTCCTGCTCCACCACCCCTAGTGGAAAAAATGCCAGGACTCTGTCCTTGTTGTAACAAAGGAAATCATTGGGCTAATCAATGCCACTCAAAACTTCATCAGAATGGCACCCCCATTCTGATGGGGCCTGGACGCCCCAAACAAAGAGGGCATTCCCAGTTCAAACCACAACTCCATGTCAGGGGTGGGTCTCAGGAGGAACATTGATTCCCTCTCCCCAGGAACACCAGGAAGCACAGGATTAGATCTCCCCACCAGAGAAAGAATTACACTAGTTGGAGGAGACAAATCTACCAAAGTTCCCACTGGCATTTGGGGACCTTTACCGGCAGGATACATGGGACTGATTTTGGGCAAAATCCACCTCAACTTGCAAGGCATCGCTGTAGTCCCCAGAGTAATCGACTCCAATTATGAAGGAGAAATTCATGTAGTTTTAATGTCACAAGACCTTTGGATTTTTGAACCAGGGGAATATATAGTGCAATTACTGCTTATCTCCTGCAAATTATACCCTTCACCACGAAAGGAGAAAAGAGGAAACAAAGAGTTTGGGAGCACAACTACCTGAGAAATCTATCACAACCCATAGCCTCTATCAGACCCACCTGTGTAGTACAAATTAAAGGAAAGAAATTCTATGGGCTTATGGACACAGGAGTTGATGTGTCAGTGATATCCAGTAAGGATTGGTCCCCATCCTGGCCTCTCACACTAACTCCACATCCATAGCGGGAGTAGGTGCAGGTCGAAGCATTCAACAGAGTGCTGAGATTTTACCTGTCTTGATCTGGATGCACAATCATGTACTTTCCAGCCTTATGTTGCAAATATAGCTATCAATTTATGGAGTTGAGACTGACTTACAGCATAGGATATGAGACTTACAAATGAAAACTTTGATAACAGGATTTAAAATGTTGAAGGACATGGGATATCTGAGTGGGAAAGGCTTAGGAAAATTCCTACAAGGGAAGCCTAACCCAATATCAATAACTGGAAAGACAGACAGAAAGCATTGGGACATCAGGATTTAAGATTGGGGTCTTTGATACCTCTCCTCCACCTACTGCCTTACCATCAGAATGGCTCAGTGACAAACCTGTGTGGGTGGATCAATGGCCCCCAACACAGGAGAAGCTAGCTCAACTTCATCTGTTCGTGAAAGAACAATTGGATGCAGGACATATAGAGGAGACAGTTAGTCCCTGGAATTCACCAGTGTTTGTTATCCCAAAAAAGTCCAGAAGATGGTGACTGCTGCATGATTTGAGAGCTGTTAATGCACAAATTAAGCCAGTGGGTGCATTACAGCAGGGCTTGCCATTCCCAGAAGCCATTCCTACAGACTGGCCTCTTGTAGCAATGGATTTTAAAGACAGTTGCTTTTCTGTACCATTACATGAGGAGGATAAGCCTCGATTCACCTTCTCCATGCCTTTTATTAATCAAAGAGAACCTGTTTCTCGCTATCAACGGAGAGATTTACCTCAAGGCATTATTAACAGTCCCACATTATGTCAGCATTTTGTGGGACAAGGATTAAAAGAGCCTCAAAATATGTTTCCCACTGCACATATCATTCATTACATGGATGATATTCTTTTGGCCACTCCTACGGATCAAATATTGTATCAATATTCAGAGAAGTAAAGCAAGCTCTTGTTAAATGGAATCTCAAAATTTCCCCAGAGAAAGTGCAAACAACTTCCCATACCATTACTTAGGTTGTTACAGAGAGGAGTGTACGGCCTCCAGACAGTAGTTCTCTGTAAAGATAGGTTACAGACTTTAAATGATTTCCAACAGTTATTGGGGGATATTAACTGGCCACACCCAATGCTAGGTATTGCTACTTATCAACTTACACATCTTTATCAAACCCTGCAAGGAGATTCTTCTTTAAATTCCCTGCAGCAGCTTATGAAAGAGGCAGAAGCTGAGTTACCACTTGTAAAACAGATGCTTCAGCAGAGACATGCCTCCCAGCTGCAGCCACAAAAACCTTTGCTTTTGTTTATTCTTCCTAACCCCCATTCTCCAACAGGACTCCTAGGCCTATGTTTAGACAAATCTTTAAGAGTGATAGAATGGCTCTTTTTAACTAATCAAATAGTAAAAACTTTGCAAGTCTATCTTTCCTTAATTCCTTAATTACACAAATTGTGACTATGGGCAGGCATATGTCAAAAATGCTTACAGGATATGACCCTGATAAAATTATTGTTCACTTAGACTCCCTGCAACTGGCTGCAGCATGGGAAATGTCGACTGCATGGCAAATTGCTTTCATAGATTTTGTAGGTACAATAGATCATCATTATCCCTCAGACAAAGTTGTGCAGTTTTACAAAGTCCATTCTTTCATTCTTCCTCTGATTACTCATCACAAGCCTATTCCAGGTGGCTGGACCTATTTTACTGACAGCTTTTCCAAAGGTTGCACAGCTATTTATGTGCCTAAACATACTCAGACAATAAGGACCTCTGGGGTTTCAGCTCAACTCTTCGAGTTAATTGCATGCAGTATTCTAGTTTTAGAGCTCACAGCTTCAACTCCTATAAATATTGTCTGTGATTCAGCTTATGTTGTAAATGTTGCCAGTCACATAGAAACTGCTACAATTAAAAGTATACTAGAGCCAGAACTGCTTAACTTGTTTCTAAGACCTCAACAAGCTGTTTGATCTCATACTGCTCCTTTTTACATTTCTCATATCCGTTCTCACACTCAACTCCCTGAACCATTATCTTTTGGCAGACAAACTGATCAGTTCTTTCAACAAGGTCAAGCTTCTCATGCATTACTACATCAAAACACTTCTGCCCTTACTTGTATGTCTCATCTGCCTCGCAGCCAGGCTTGAGCTATTGTACAAACCTGTCCCACTTGTTAGCATGTCCCTGGTGTTGCACCTGTAGAAGGCTGTAATCCACAAGATTTGGCTCCAAATGAAATCTGGCAAATGGATGTTACACATATACCAGCCTTTGGCAAGCTTAGCTATGTTCAAGTGACTATAGACACTTATTCTCATATGCTGCATGCTACATACCAAACAGGTGAGACAGCTGGTCATGTACAGTGACATTGTCTGTTGTCATTTGCTCATATGGAGGTCCATAAACAATTAAAAACTGACAATGGACCTGCTTATACTAGTCATGCTTTTCAAAATTTCCTACAGCTTTGGGCTATTACTCACAAAACAGGAATCCCTTATAACCCTAGAAGACAAAGAATTATAGAGCGGGCACATCAAACATTACAATGAATGTTGAAAAAACAGAAAGGGGGAATAGGAGACCAGCTGCCACCTCAAACAAAACTACATTTAGCCCTATTTACTTTAAATTGTTTGACTTCTGGTACGGATGGTAAGACTCCAGCAGAAAGCCATTGGCAAGTGTTGGAGGAAAAGAGGAAACGTTATCCGAAAGTGCTATGGAAATCCCCAGGAGAAAGACAGTGGAAAGGTCTGGTGGATTTACTAATGTGGGGACGAGGGTATTCTTGTGTTTTTACAGGAGATGGAAAAACCATGTGGGTGCCCTCAAGGTGCCTGTGACCATGGAATGGGAGACTGGGGGGACCCATGGTGACCAACCATGGGCCTGATCCCTCTGGTATGGGCCATGAGCCAGCTGATCCTGAGTGTGAAGACTGAGAGAAAGCCAGCTGGAGTCAGGATGACATCAAGCCCCATAACCTGGGGGCAACTCAAGAAAATCATGCAGGAAGCTGAGAAACTGCTGGAGTGTCAGGGCCAGGCATAAACCCCTGATTAATTGTGCTGTCATTTTAATCACACTCGCATTTGTGTGACCAACTTAGAATATAACCAAAGTGAGTATCCACAGGACCTTGTGAAAGCTCATTTGCAGGGAGCTTTCACATCCAACATCACCTTTGACATTGGTGAATTACAAAACAAAATTCTTGATTTAAATAAGCAAACTCAAGAGTTTCAGCCTTCTTTAGAAGCCTGGACTGAATTCTAGCAAGGTCTGGAGAGCCTCAATCCTTGGACCTATCTAAAGCACCATATTAACATCTCATCTATAGTTCTGGAAATAATGCTGTTCTGTCTCTTGTTTTCTGTTCATAAATTGTAAAATCGGATGGACTGCCAATTGGAAAATGAGAGCTGCCCAACCTGGTGTTACATTCATTCAATTAATACAAAAACAGAAAGGGAGAGCTGTTGGGAGCCAAAAGCCTAAGGGTCATGACCAACTCAGCATTCCACTGGAGGATATATGATCAAACAGCAAACTGTTTATCATGAATGCAGGATGTAGGCAAACTCATATCTGCACCTGCCTCCAGAAAGTATGCTAAGGGCAGTCACTCCCTGGTGCCATGCTCTTGGGTGCCATGCTCCTTGAAGTTTTCTATCGGAACATCTGGAGCCTCCTGTTCTAAAAAAGCAGTAATGCAGGCCTGCACTAAATCAAGCAGCTGACCAACAACCGCCCCCACTCCCTATCTCCTTTACTTAACAAATATGAAGGGCTCTAGAAGCTCAGGGCCCTTGTTCACTAGAAGCAAGGAGCCCCCCTGACACCTTCTTCCAAACATGCTCTTTTGTCTTTGTCTTTATTCCTGCGTTTGTCCTCCTTTGTTCAGTCCACCAGGGTATGCAGCACCTGAGGGTTTTGAGGGCTCACTGCAGGGTAGCCCCACCCTGAGCCTGGCAGTCCCCTTCAGATTAATTGTCCTCCTCACACAAATCACTCAAAAAGTGAAGTGAGAGACAAGATGGGGTGGGTGTATTGGGATGAGTGGCTGCTGTCCACTGCTTCCTGGGTTGCAAGACAGCCTCTACCCCCAACACCCATCCCAGGTTTCAGCACCAAATGTAAGAGTTAAGGAAAGAGAAAAGAAACACAAAAAGTGGCTCAACAGTCAAAGACAGGTTTATTTTGGAGAATAAACCTGAGAGGGGCTTCTGGATGATTTCAGTCATGAGCACTCTCTCTTACAGACTAAGAGTATTTATTGGTTTTAGGGTGAGAGAATTTATCACAGGCTTGGAATGTTTATGTGTCAAGGAGAAGTCTATTGTGGGATTGGAATATCTCTGGTTGGAGAGAAGGTTATCTTTGGGCTGACATCTCTCCAGCCAGAGGGGAGTTTATCTCAGGGCTGGCATGTCTCTGGCCAGGGAGGGGTTTATCTTATGGTTGGAATGTTTCTGGTCAGAGATGTCATTTGTGGTTTATGGTCATGCTGACCTTAGCCGTTAGGCTGATGCCCTTTGGATTTAGGCAGTTTTTAATCAAGGTGAACTTTAAAATGGTGGTGCTTGTCCAAGATGTGATTCTCCTGCTCTGTCAACCATCACAACTGTTTCAGTACTGACTGAGTGGTTAAATATTAAAAGCTAAAAAGTCAGTGCCCTTATATAAAGGCTGGAAAGTAGCAAAAGTCCAACAAAAATTTTGCCCAGGCCTTTCCTGGGCCTTAAAGCATTATAAAATAACAAAGAAATTCTTAGCAGGACCCATTTAGGATTAAACAAGTTTTATTAGGGGTCTGAAGAAACTCCCCAGGCTTCCACAATCAAGTTTATTGGAGATCTGAAGGAACTTGCCAAACTTCTGTGATATAGCAAGAGACAAGATAAGGGTAATCACCCCAGCACCCAGACCCATTTAGATTAAGTAAATTTATTGAGGCTGTAGAAGAAGGTCTTCAGGACTCAGACCTTAGTTATAGATTAAAAGAAGTCAACCACTTATGTCTTTAGATGAATGCACACTTAACACTTAAACGTAGACATATAGCTTAGAAGGTATATAAACTCTGAAAAACTTTGTAATTTTGAGGTGGTCTGGTGAAAATTTCTGAGCCTTCTCCCTGTAACTGGTTGCAGAAAATAAAGCTCTCTTCTTCCTGAGTTCATCTGCGTCTCATTATTGGCAGCAGGAAATAGCAGCCCAATCCTCAGTTTGGTCCAGGAACACTACTGCCTCAGCCTCCCAAGTAGCTGGGATTACAGGCATGGGCCCAGCTCACTGCTACACTCCCACTAGTGCCATGACAGTTTACATTTGTACACTTGTACATTGTCATGGCACTAGTGGGAGTGTACCATTGAGGACAACCAGAGGTCACTCTCATTGCCATCTTGGTTTTGGTGGGATTTAGCCAGCTTCTTTACTGCAAGTTTTATTAGCAAGATCTTTATGAGCTGAATCTTTGTGCCAGCCTCCTATCTTATCCTGTGTCTTAGAATGCCTATCTGGGAATGCAACCTGTAGGTTTTAGCTTATTTTACCCAGCTGCTACTCAAAATGGAGTTGCTCTGATTCAAATGCTCTTAACAAACTCAAGCATTTCTTTATGCTGAATTCAACTCTTAAGGCAGAGCTTAACTCTTTCAACCAACTGCCAATCAGAGAATCTTTGAATCCACCTATGACCATGAATCTTCACCCACTTTGCTTCAAGATGTCTCATCTTTCTGGGTCAAACCAACATATACCCTATGTATATTGATTTATGTCTTTGCCTGTAACTTCTGGCTCCCTAAAATATATAAAACCAAGCTATAACCGAACTACCTTAGGCACATGTTTTTAGGACTTCCTGAGGCTGTGCATGGACCAAGATCTTTAATGTTGGCCAAATAAACCTCTAAATTGATTGAGCACTGTCTCAGATACTTTTTGGTTTACAAGGGTTATTGTGGTGGATTAGACTGTTGCTCCCAATTCTTTGTTCCTTTTCTGTAACAATTACACAACCATGATACAAGTAGAGGTTTAAATAGGTTTGCTTGGTTTGGTTTGTCTCTCCCACTACATCCATCAGCCATGAAAAGAACATGCCACAGGTAGCCACAGACCCCAGCATGAAAAGACACATGGAACATACATAAAACCAACCTTCAATGAGAGCCTCACCAGTCCAATCCCAGTGGAACCTAGTGGAGCCCAGCCAAACCACCAACTAGTGAATGAGAAAAAAGATACATTTGTCTTTGCAAACTGCTGAGTACAGCTTGAGGATGAGCTTTACTCACCTCCAAGTACAGGGGGTAAGTACGCAGCATTATCACAAAAAAAAAAAAATTACCAAAAACCATGATAATTGTGAGGTTTTAACTCCACTAAATACAAAAAAGGATATAAGCATTTGGATTTAACTTAGCAATTTTTTCCTCTGTTTGTGGGTAAAGGTTTAACAAAACCCTGCCTTTCTGCAAGAGGCACTGACCTTCTGTTTACTTTCTAGCTTGATTCTTCTGGAAATCTGGTAACTATGGAAAGCCTTGTGTTACTAGGTAACAATGCTTAGGTCAAAGAGACCCCTGAGTGGCTGATTGCTTGTGGATGTGAGGAACTATTGACAACAGATAAGCCATAATTTGAGACTTCTCTTCCACTAGAAGTCACCTACATTAGTTTCCTAGAGTTGTCATTAAAAATTGTAATACTGGTGACTTAAAACAGCAGCAATTTATTCTGCCATAGTTCTGGATTCTAGAAGTGTGAAATCAGGTGTCAGCAGGGCCATGCTCTCTCTCTGAACACTCCAGGGAACAGTCCTCTCTTGCCTCTTATGGCTAGTGGTGGTTTCTGGCAATCCCTGTTGTTTTGTGGCTTATGAAGGCATGGCTCCAATCTCTTCCTCTGTCTTCACATGGATTTCTGCTTTGTGTATCTCTATGTCTGGCCAGTTTGGGGGTGCATATGTTGGAATTGCATCAGTGGGAAGTTGAGTTGAGTGGGAACTAAAGTCACTTAGATAAACCAAAATCTGTTTACATATCAGTAAAAATCAACTCAAATGGTATGCTTTTCTCAAGAGCAGCCACATGTTCAAATGCAAGAAAAAGATGCAATTACAAATTGGCCTTACTTTATTTCACTTCTTGGGTTGTGTTAGGACATAATGTATCCTCTGTGGGAAAAAGAAAATAAAGACTTAATTTGCATAGTAGACTGATTTACACACACACACACACACACACACACACACAAAGGGAGAGAGATGTCATCAGTTCTGAGAGCATTATTTATTCATCTACATTTGAGAGGTCCAAGGGTCTCCACCATGTAAAAGCCTCAAGAGATTATCAGTAAGAGACTGGGCTCTACTGACATCAAGAGAAATTAATATGATTAATTAATGGGGCCCCTTTCTTTGCTGAGAAATTGTAGGTGTAAGCATTTGTAATTGTTTTTAGGGATATGATGTTTTTCAATTAAGTGAAGAAAACAGGTAGAATAAATCCCTCCCAATACCTATTGTATAAAACTGTTGGTGATAGTCGTTTTTCTATGATTTTAGTCCAGATCAACCACTCTTGATTTCTTTCATTTGGGTATATGAGCCACACTCACTCTCACCAGACACTCTTGCCAGGAGCCTATAATACTCTCTCCCTCCCCACTTCAACACTAAGTTATTCTGTCTGTCTGCTACCTATCCTTAGGAGCACAGCCTAAATGGCATGTGCCACTGGAGGCCTTCTTTAACCCCCACAAGCATTTCCCTTGTTATGGGGATTTTATTGTCATTGTTTATTATATTGCCTTCAAAACTAGAAGCTCAGGCAATGTTTACCAATCTTGCTCACTGCTGTATCCTCAGCAAGTATTACAGGGCTTGATGAGCGCAGAATAAGTATTTATTATAAGAGGAAGGAAATAATGAAAGTCTACAATGACATAGTCAGAAATGAGATTATTATGTGATTGATCTTCGCCAAACAACCCAACCAGCAGGAAAACAATATTTTCAGGGGTAAATCTAGGCTTTATGACATATATGAATCCAATTAGTAGCCTCTTGCTCTCACTTGGTTTATGCATACTGTATTGTAATCTTG
Organism: Colobus angolensis palliatus; assembly: GCF_000951035.1. Lineage (NCBI taxonomy): Eukaryota > Metazoa > Chordata > Mammalia > Primates > Cercopithecidae > Colobus > Colobus angolensis. Next base: position 146,149 of record NW_012116333.1, read on the forward strand.
AGTCCTCTAAAAGGTAAAGTTAGCCTTGAGCAATATGAGAACTGTAGCCCTCATCCTTTGACCAAACAACTGACCAAGGCCATTGTCATGGTGACTGGACCCCAAGGTCCAGCCAAGGGAGCTGCTTTGCACATAGGAACCATAGAAACTATGTGATATACAAGAAGGGGTGGAAATGAGTGAATGTCATAGGGAGGACGTCTGGATGGGAGGATGAAGGAGAATGTAAAGCAATGGTTAGGCTTCCAGGCACCAAAATAATCACATGTCTAAAGAAGGAGAGATAAAATCTGCACCCCCTGCATCCCCAGTGGTAGTGTTACAGGAAAGGGGTTCCAATCCAGACTCCCAGAAAGGGTTCTTGGATTTTGCACAAGAAAGAATTCAGGGCAAGTCCATAGAGAAAAGTGAAAGCCAGTTTATTAGGAAAGTAAAGGAATAAGAGAAAGGCTACTCCATAGACAGAGTAGCCCTGAGAGCTGCTGGTTGCCCATTTTTATGGTTACTTCTTGATGATACGCTAAACCATGGGTGGATTCAAAGAGATTCCTCTCTAGCCCAGCCCCACAATGAGGAGCATGTTGACTTCTTTGAAGAGAGGTTCCGGGAAATCTGGAAGAGGAAATCTGAAAGAACTTTTAACTTTTATAGAAAATACCATCCAAGGGCAAGAGAGGTGTTAACAAACTCAGGATGAGCTCTCCTCGCTCCTGGGATTGAATGAGCTCAGCCCTTTATGGGCATAGATTCAGCTCACTGTTGTGCCTCAGGCAGAAATAGCTGGAGTGGGACCTGGATCTGTCAGAGCCTGAAGAACTCACATGAGAGACCACAGGGAGCAGCACAGGATCATGGAGCCTACAGGCCCCGGAAGGGAGGCCTGCATCAGTTGGCATCTGGATGAGAAAACAGAAACCACACCACCGATTTCACAGAGAGGAACTAATGTAGGGAACTGGCCAGAGACATTTGGGAAGACTGTAGGGCACAAGGGAAATTGCCGTGCTGCCATGAAAAAATGCTCGTCATCACTGGTCATCAGAGAAATGCAAATCAAAACCACAATGAGATACCATCTCACACCAGTTAGAATGGCAATCATTAAAAAGTCAGGAAACAACAGGTGCTGGAGAGGATGTGGAGAAATAGGAACACTTTTACTCTGTTGGTGGGATTGTAAACTGGTTCAACCATTGTGGAAAACAGTATGGCAATTCCTCAAGGATTTAGAACTAGAAATACCATATGACCCAGCCATCCCATTACTGGGTATATACCCAAAGGATTATAAATCATGCTGTTATAAAGACACATGCACACATATGTTTATTGCAGCACTATTCACAATAGCAAAGACTTGGAATCAACCCAAATGTCCATCACTGACAGACTGGATTAAGAAAATGTGGCACATATACACCATGGAATACTATGCAGCCATAAAAAAGGATGAGTTTGCGTCCTTTGTAGGGACATGGATGCAGCTGGAAACCATCATTCTCAGCAAACTATCGCAAGAACAGAAAACCAAACACTGCATGTTCTCACTCATAGGTGGGAACTGAACAATGAGATCACTTGGACTCTGGAAGGAGAACATCACACACTGGAGCCTATCATGGGGAGAGGGGAGGGGGGAGGGATGGCATTGGGAGTTATACCTGATGTAAATCATGAATGGATGAGTGCTGACAAGCTGATGGGTGCAGCACACCAACATGGCACAAGTATACATATGTAACAAACCTGCACGTTGTGCACATGTACCCTTGACCTTAAAGTATAATAAAAAAACAAACAGAAAAAGAAATTGCCATGCTGCAAAAACAGCAAGTGCAAAAAGCAGCTTTATATCCCGGGACTGGAGGAGCAAAGAGAGTTTGAGGCCATGGTCAGTGAGAAAGCCAGAGAAGGGACTGCACTGAGCTGGACCAGAGACCCCTGAGGAGAGTGGGTTTCCTGGGTGGCCTTGGTCTTCCTGTGGCATAAAGAGATCCCACATGGCTTCAGCCTGAGGACCCATGCTACTCAGTGTGTGCTGCTTCCTTAGCAGCTTGGAGGAGAGCCGCCCTGGACAGGGATTGAAACCTCTGAGTAGGCAACACCGGTGACTATGTACCAGCATCTCTGAGGGGCCAAATGAGGCTGCTCCTGCAAGTGTAAAAGCTGAGACCAGCTGCTGCTCCTGGACCAAATCACTGCTGCAAAGCTAAGGAATCATCCTCAGGATGATGCTGCCAGAAGTTGGAAGCAAATGGGACAGTGCAAGTTCCTGCTGTCTCCCAGCCTTCCAGGATCTAGGGCCCCCTTTGGGGAGAGACTAACAGAAATCCAGCTGCAAAGGAAAAATAAGGTTTATAGCATCCTAGGCTCAGAGTTGCAGAGCTGGGTTTGGAACTGAAAGACAACAGGTTAAGAGTGAGCACAGTTGCTGCCCAAGGAACTCAGGACCCTCAGCTCTGAACCGGTTCAGGCAGCTACCCAAGTGCAGAGGGAAGCAGGAGGATGCTGGTGGGCAGCCAAAGTAGCATCCCAGGGAAGCTGAGTGGAGGCTGGATCATCATCTGGGCTCTGAATTTTTCCACTTATGATATATCTAACAAAGGTGACAATTCCATCTTAGAAATCACACATTTGCAGTGATATCTAATCATGACTGTTGATTCTAATTCAGAAAAATGAAGCATTCTGATGAGTCTAATACTCCTGATTTGTCTATTATATGCTGAGGACAAGTGTTTAAGAGGGAAAAGACAGCATATAGGAGCATGCAAACACAGATCAATTCAGCATCAAACTGCCAACAAGTTCCAACTCAGGTGTATGGTCTGCCAAAGACATGAGGCTCACTCACCCTAAAACCGGACAAAAGCAAGACACCATCACAACTTGGCTCTCAAATGTGACATGGAGCCAGCATAAGATGTTATCTTCAAGACCCCAGTCCCCTTCCTCATGCCATGCTTGTATAAAGAGTGCAAGGGGCTCTGTCTAGCTGGGCTGCTGAGATGCCAGGATGCAGCTGTGGTGCCTGTCTTATGGGTAGAGCTCTCATTCAAGGAGGGAACTGGGCTCACCTGAGCTGGTAGTGAAAGATGAAAGCCTAGCCCTGCCTCTGGGCTATGTCCCCTCCCAAATGGGGTGAGCCAAATGCCATTCTTGCTTGCCTTTGATAACAATAACTCCTCCTCCACCAGCGTCATTTTCCAAGAGAAAGAGGATCCTTAGATTAAATTTAGAAGTTGAAATAAGAATCTGCCACATGCAATGGAGATTAAATGTGATGGGCCCTCCCAGTCATATGGAAGTGCTTTTTTTCTGGGATAAATGCCTACACCTGCCAAACAGGGCCCTAAGACATCTGTTTCTGGGAAAATGACTCAGGTCTCCTGTCTCTGTTAATTAACTGGCAGAAATCATTGCACCAATTCAGTCGCTCTGACAAAAGTTATAGGATCTAAATCTTGTGTCTTTCCCTGAGGCCAGTTGTTGCCTTTCAAGATTGCTCTTAGACTCGCTGGTCTGCTTGGGCAAGAGCTGCAGAGGGCTTACTGCTTGGTAACAAAGTTCATTGCTGTCCCAACTACAGACAGCCCCAGAGGCTATAATCCATGATAGGCTTTATAATACACTTTGTTGGCTATGAGTTTTGTGGACTTTCTATTCAAATCCCCACTACCACCCACACATTGAGCGACTTGGACACATTATGCAGCCTCTTATCTTCATAGTGGAAAACTAGGAACAAGTTGTGGTAGTGTTTAACCCCATGCCTGGCATTTAGCAACTCTCATGTTAGCTAGAGGCAGTCATCATAGTGGTGAAGAGGCATAGTAGCAACCAAAAATTGTTTTAAATGTGAGAAAGACCATCTCTGGTTGGCTGTAGGTCAGTGGTTCTCATTCAGGGATCCTCCCTCTTCCCATGCCAGGAGACCTTTGGCAATGTCTGGAGACACTCTCAGTTGTCACAAGTGGGACAGTGCAACTGGCATCTAACTAGTAGAGGCCAAGGATGCTGCTAAACTCCTATAATGCCCAGGACATCTCCCACAGCAAGTATACAGCCCAAAATGTCAATAGTGTCAAGGTTACATCCAAGGTGTAATTGCATCCAAGAATCAATTCCTAAACTTAAGAAAACGTCAACATAAAACACAAAAATACAACTACCTTCTTGTCTGGGACCAAAGGATAGAAATGTGACTGAGACTTCAATGCATGAAGTAGCCTCTGCAGAGAGGGAGCTGGATGCACTGCAGACTCACACCCTCTGTCCACCAGGTAGACCAGCAACATATGGTTGCTGGTGCTGGAAAACCAATCAGGTACACTTCATTTAGAGGAGATCTGCTTCAGTCAGGAAGACTAAAAAGATAAGGGCTTGTGGTTGGAAAATCGCTGAAAGAAAGAATGTATTTCCCTTGACTAATATACATTATGAAAGACAAAAAGCAGAGAAATGGGTAAAATGGAAATTCTGTCACTTCTCCATGACTCTTGAGGACATGATGATGTGAAGTCATAGCCACTCATTGAAGGTACTGCCTGCTGGATGCCTATGGGGTCATAACACTGTCTTGTTTAATCATAGAACTAATGTTAAGCAATAGCATCATGAGGAAGCAAGAGTTGCTTCCCACTCTCAGCTAAAGGAGGCAAATTGGCACCAGTTCCTGCAAAAGCATCCACAAAAAGAACAAAATCTTAGTTGTTAGGTCAGTTGGAGAAAAAGGATGTAGTTGTTCCTGAGAAGGCAAACCACCAAGCAAGATAGCATTCTAGCAAGGAGGGATGCCCTGCCTGCACCAAGACAGTTACAGTGCGAAGGACCTGCTACTTACATAGGACTCAAAGGACAAGATAAGCCAAGACCAAGGTAGGGGGCTCAACTGAACAAGGCAGCGCATCTGGAGTTGTTCCTTCTCCCTGGTAGGTTCGTGGTCTCGCTGGCTTCAGGAGTGAAGCTGCAGACCTTCGTGGTGAGTGTTACAGCTCATAAAGCCAGCCTGGAACCAAAGGGTGAGCAGCAGCAAGATTTATTGTAAAGAAGGAAAGAACAAGCCCTCCATGGTGTGGAACGGGACCAGACCGGCTTGTCACTGCTGGCTGGGGCAGCCTACTTTTATTCCCTTATCTGACCCCACCCACATCCTGCTGATTGGCCCATTTTACAGAGAACTCATTGGTCTATTTTACAGAGAGCTGATTGGTCCATTTTACAGAGAGTTGATTGGTCCGTTTTGACAGAGTGCTGATTGGTGCGTTTACAATCCTGAGTTAATATATTAGCCAAGGCTGGAGCTATTATCTGCATGAATATGGGGAAGAAGTGCCAGGCACCTGCACTCCTCAGCCCTTGGGTGGTGGATGGGACCAGGCACCAGGCAGCAGGGGGCGGTGCCCATCAGGGAGGCTGGGGGTTGGGGCGGGGGGAGGGCTGCAGGGGAGCCCATGGAGTAGGGGAGGTCTTGAACCCTGACCTGCCGGGAGGCGGCTGAGGCCCTGCGAGAATTCCAGCACAGGGCAGGTTGGCTGGCAGTGTTGGGGGGACCTGGTGCAACCTCCACAGCTGCTGGCCTGGGTGCTAAGCTCCTCACTGACCAGGGCCAGCAGTGCCAGCCAGCCACTCTGAGTGAGGGGCCCACCAAGCCCTCACCCACTCAGAATTCACGCTGGCCCATGAGTGCCCCGGCAGCCCCGGTTGCCACCTGCACCTCTTACTCCATACCTCCTGGCAAGCAGAGTGAGTGGGTTCCAGCCTCAGCCAGCCCAGAGAGGGGCTCCCACAGTGCAGCGGCCGGCTAAAAGGCTCCTCAGGTGCAGTCAGAGTGGGCATGGAGGCGGATGAGGTGCCAAGAGTGAGCAGGGCTGTGAGGGTTGCCAGCAGGCTGTCACATCTCACTAGGTGTTGCTCAGAAGAATGTATATTCTTTTGATTTGGAGTGGAGAGTTCTGTAGATGTCTATTAGGTCTGCTTGGTCGAGAGCTGAGTTGAAGTCCTCAATATCCTTGTTAATTTTCTGTCTTGTTGATCTGTCCAATATTGATAGTGGGATATTAAAGTCTCCCACTACTATTATGTGGGACTCTAAGTCTCTTTGTAGGTCTCTAAGAACTTGTTTTATGAATCTGGGTGCTCCTATATTGGGTGCATATGTATTTAGGATAGTTAGCTCTTCTTGTTGCATTGATCTCTTTACCATTATGTAATGCCCTTCTTTGTCTCTTTTGATCTTTGTTGGCTTAAAGTCTGCTTTATCAGAGACTAGGATTGCAACCATGTTTTTTTTCTTTCTATTTGCTTCGTAAATATTCCTCCATCCCTTTATTTTGAGCCTATGTGTGTCTTTGCACATGAGATAGGTCTCCTGAATACAGAACACTGATGGATCTGGACTCTTTATCCAGTTTGCTAGTCTGTGTCTTCTAATTAGGGCATTTAGCCTATATACATTTAAGGTTAATATTGTTATGTTTGAATTTGATCCTGTCATCATGATACTAGCTGGTTATTTTGCACATTAGTTAATGCAGTTTCTTCATAGTGTCATTGGTCTTTATATGTTGGTGTGTTTTTGCAGTGGCTGGTAGCAGTTTTTCATTTACATATTTAGTGCTTCCTCCAGGAGCTCTTGTAAGGCAGGCCTGATGGTGACAAAATCTCTCAGCCTTTGCTTGTCTGTAAAGGATTTTATTTCTCCTTCTTTTATGAAGCTTAATTTGGCTGGATATGAAATTCTGAGTTGAAAATCCTTTTCTTTAAGAATGTTGGTTGGCCCCCACTCTCTTCTGGCTTGTAGGGTTTTTGCAGAGAGATCTTCTGTTAGTATGATTGGCTTCCCTTTGTAGATAACCTGACCTTTCTCTCTGGATGCCTTTAACATCTTTTCCTTCATTTCAACCTTGGATAATCTGATGATTATGTGTCTTGGGATTGCTCTTCTCAAGGAGTATCTTAGTGATGTTCTCTGTATTTCCTGAATTTGAATGTTGGCTTGTCTTACTAGGTTGAGGAAGTTCTCCTGGATAATATCCTGAAGTGTATTTTCCAACTTGGTTCCATTATCCCTGTCACTTTCAGTTACCCCAATCAATCTTAGGTTTGGTCTTTTCACATAGTCTCATATTTCATGGAAGGTTTGTTCATTTTCATTCTCTTTTCTCTTGTCTTCACGCCTTATCTCAGTAAGTTGATCTTCAATCTCTGATATCCTTTCTTCTGCTTGACTGATTCAGCTATTGATACTTGTGTATGCTTCACTAAGTTATCATGCTGTGTTTTTCAGCTCTATCAGGTCATTTATGTTCTTCTCTAAACTGGTTATTTTAGTTAGCAGTTCCTGTAACCTTTTATTAAGGTTCTTAGCTTCCTTGCATTGGGTTAGAACATGCTCCTTTAGCTCAGAGGAGTTTGTTATTACCCACCTTTTGAAGCCTACTTCTGTCAATTTATCACACTTATTCTCCATACAGTTTTGTGCCCTTGCTGGAGAGGAGTTGCGATCATTTGGAAGAGAAGAGGCATTCTGGTTTTTGGAATTTTCAGCATATTTACACTTATTTTTCCTCATCTTTGTGGGTTTATCTACTTAACCTTTGAGGCTGATGACCTTTGGATGGGGGTTTTGTGTTGGGGTCGTTTTAGTTGATATTAATGTTAATGCTGTCTGTTTGTTAGTTTTTCTTCTAACAGTCAGGCCCCTCTTCTGCAGGTCTGCTGAAGTTTGCTGGGGGTCCAACAGTGGAGGCTGCAGGACAGCAAAGATTGCTCCATGTTCCTTCCTCTGGAAGCTTCCTCCCAGAGGGGCACTGGCCTGATGCCAGCCAGAGCTCTCCTGTATGAGGTGTCTGTCAACCCATGTTTGAAAGTCTCTCCCAGTCAGGAGACATGGGGGTCAAGTACCCACTTGAGTAGGTAGTCCTTCCCTTAGCAGAGCTCAAGTACTGTGCTGGGTGAATCCTCCTTGTCAAGGTCCATTGCTCTCTTCATAGCCAGCAAGCAGGAACATTTAAGTCAGCTGGAGCTGCACCCACAGCTGCGCCTTCCCCCAGATGCTCTGTCCCAGTGAAATGGGAGTTTTATCTATAAGCCCGGACTGGAGCTGTTGCCTTTCTTTCAGAGATGTCCTGCCCAGTGAGAAGGAATCTAGAGAGGCAGTCTGGCCACAGCGTCTTTGCTGGGCTGTGGTAAGTTCTGCCCAGTCCCAGCTTCCCAGCCTCCTTAGCACTGTCAGGGGAAAATCACCTGCTCAAGCCTCAGTAATGGCAGACACCCTTCCCCACACAAAATTCTATCATCCCAGGTTGACTTCAGACTGCTGTGCTGGCAGCAAGAATTGCAAGCCAGTCGTTCTTAGTTTGCTGGACTTCGTGAGAGTGGGACCCACTGAGCAAGACCACTTGGCTCCCTGGCTTCAGCACACTTTCCAGGGGAGTGAACGGTTCTGTCTTGCTGGCATTCCAGGTGGCACTGGGGTATAAACATAAAATAAAACTCCTGCAGTTAGCTTAGTGTCTGCCCAAACAGCCGCCCAGTTTTGTGCTTGAAACCCAAAGCCCTGGTGCTGTAGGCACACGATGGAATCTTCTGGTCTGTGGATTGTAAAAACCATACAAAAAGTGTAGTATCTGGGCTGGATAACGCAGTCCCTCAGCTTCCTTTGGCTGCAGGAGAGAGGCCCCTGGCTCCTTGCACTCCCCGGGTGAGGCTGTGCCTTACCCTGCTTCTTTCTGCAGCCCTCTGTGGGCTGCACCCACTGCCTAACCAGCCCCATGAGATGAACAGGGTATCTCAGTTGGAAATGCAGAAATCACCCACCTTCTATGTTGGTCTTGCTGGAAGCTGCAAACCGGATCTGTTCGTATTTAGCCATCTTGCCAGGTCCTCCGAAATGCAACACTCTTTATGTCTTTCTTTTTATATTCATCATCATGGGTGTAAGTCTGTTTAATTAGATTACCAGCTTTGTAAGAATGTCAATCAAGTCTTGTATTTCTATTTTGCTGAATTACTAATGCTCTCTTAAGCTCTCAATGCATGTCTAAGTCTTTTTTACTTTTCAAATCCATTGTAAAATATATAAAATGTAAAAAATGATAAGAAACTAAGATGAATAACACTATAAACTCTCTTCATTGCAAGTTGAAAATCTATTAGTAATCATACAGAATCACTGGTGGTAGTTTTCAAAGCCATGTTTATTGGAAAGTCTCTGAGACCACTGAGGGTTTCAAAATGTTATTTGGGAGTCAGAATTCAGTTAGAAGAGATTAAACTGTCTGTAAGAATCTACATGCCAAAGCCACAGTGAGCCGCAATTCACCAAATACTTGAATCAATGAGCTTCTGATGAATGATAATGAGAATACTGGATGAAGAACCATCCCATCTAAATCAAATATCAAACTCTACTCTCAGCTTCACACACATATCAAATGTGATATCAATTCCAAGATACAACTAAACATTCACATCTTAGTTCTGTCGTCTTTACTGGATCATGATAAAGATAATGGGTTTTCCAGTGCAGTTTTATAATAGCATGGAGCACAAGCACAAGACCTGTCTTTATTAGACACAGAGGATTCGTTCACCCAGTTTTATCTGAAGCAATGGAAAGATAGCAATGCCTTATTACAATGCCGTTTAACTTATCAGAGCTGACTCATGGCAGCTGTCCTCGCTCCAGGCCAGTTAGGTGGGTCAGACACTCAGGACCTGAGAACAGTCAAGGGGTGATGAAATCTCAGGCATTTTTTTAGGTGCTAAAGTTGGAGTTTCTACACTGGAAGCAATGGATGGTCCTAATAATACGTTTTATCTTAAGTATTAGTAAGAAGAAAAGACAAAAGCAGAAACAACAGTTTACATTAAAATCAAACTAGTTTTGAAGTCCCAGTGGCTCCAGAGGAAAGAGCTGAGGTAAGATAATGGGTGTAGAAGGTTTCCTAGAGGCCACTGGTCACCTTAAAACAAGGCTTCACTCTGACAATCCTTCAGGGGCTGTGGGGTCCACAGTCCTGCCTAACTTTTTAGACCCACACATCTGAATTCTAGGTGTGATTTTAGAATTTACACCCTGAGTGTTGTACATACAAAAGGAAAATATTTGATATGGCTATGAGTTGAAAACACAAGGAATGCTTTTCTCCTCCTAGGGACCTGTGTTTCTCTGCCAACTCAGCACTGTCACCACCTTGGAGTCAGACCAAGAGATCCCGTGTCTCAGAGGCTGGTGGGTCACACCTACTGTAATCCCGCCATCACCCAGTCTCGGGGCACCAGCACTCCCAGCTTATCCATGCACACATTCTGCTGGGGTAGGAGAAACAAGTCTATTTACCTCCCGGTCCAGAAACTTGCTCATCAGACTCCACTAAAACTCAGTCTTCAAGGACCAGAACTTCAGAAGACGCAAGTTAATTTCTAAAGAAAGGGAAAAGCTTCCTGAGGGCTGCTTTGACCTCCTTGTTTCTCAAAGTATAGATGAGGGGGTTGAGGGTAGGACTCAGCACAGTGTACGGCAGGCCAGCCAACTTGCTCTTCCCTGCGCTGTAGCCGGAGACTGGGCTTATGTAGGCGTAGAAGACAGTGGTGTAATACATACACACCACGGTGAGGTGGGAAGAGCAGGTGGAGAAGGCTTTCTGCCTCCCCGCTGCAGTCTGCACCTTCAAGACGCTGGAGATGATGAAGCCATAGGACGCGATGGTCATCAGGAAGTTCACTATGCCATAGAAAGCGTCCGCCAGGACAATCATGACCCTGTTGATGTAGGTGGAGCTGCAGGAGAGAAGCAGCAGCGGAGGCACCTCACAGAAGAAATGGGTAATGACATTGGGGCCACAGAAATCCAAGCGCAGCATCAGCCCCATGTGGATGGCCGTGTTGACAGTGCGGAGCCCCCACACGCCTGTGGCCAGCCCGCTGCAGAACGCCTTGCCCATCATGCTGCTGTAATGCAGCGGGTGGCAGATGGCTGCGTACCGGTCATAGGCCATAACTGTGAGGAGGAGCAGCTCTGAGGATGCAGCCCACGTGAGGAAATAAAGCTGGGTCATGCAGCCCGCATAAGAGATGGTGCTGTCCTCCCACACCAGACCCGCCAGTGCCTTGGGCATGATGGAAGAGGTGCAGATAATGTCCATAGTATCCAAATTGAACAGGAAAAAGTACATAGGGGTGTGGAGCCCAGGGTTGAAGGTGATGGCCAAGATGATGAGGACATTACCTGTGAGGGCTCCAGAGTAGAAGAGGAAACAGCTGAATAAGGGCACCCGGTATTCTGGGTGCTCTGAAAAACCCTGCAGGATAGACTCGATTACCAATGTCTGGTTACTCATGGTCCTTGGGCTGGAAGGGGTTTCTGGGAATATCAGGTGAATCTCCATCCACAGCTTCATGTGATTTCAGAGCTAGAGAGATAAACAAGAGGTGTCCTGGGGAGAGCTGCTCCTATGTCTCTTCCACACCTCACATCACGGCATGAATGATAGAGATGCATTAGGGCATGTTGATTAAGATAAACACCCCAACATTACAATGGAAAAAAGGCATGAACACTCAGGTTATAAAAAATAAATACAGTTGACCAGTTAAACTCATGAAGCATCATTCAACCTCAAAGACATGCAATTTAATCCATAATCCACTCTTGATCATCCATGAGTTGGCAAAGTTAGAAAAGCATGATATTGACTAGTATTAGAATGGCTGCAAAGATGCAGGCCTTTTAAAATATGTATTCCACTTGAGCCAGAACTTTCTCTTCCAGAAATGTATCCTAAGGAAATAATAGAAAGCATCCTGAAGGTGTCAGAGCAGCACTATTATCATAGTGGAAATTTAGAACAATGTATACCCTTAAACGTGAGTATATTATGGTATATTGATATAACATAAATGCTGTGCAATTATCAAAATAATGCTTTGGAAGTGTTTTACTGATGCTTTTAAAAAGAGAATGACATGTTGGGAGGCCAAGGCAGGCAGATTGCTTGAAACCAGGAATTCAAGATCAGCCTGTCCAAAATGGCAAAACCCTTTCTCTACTAAAAATACAAAAACTAACCTGACATGGTGGTGGTGGATGTCTGTAATTCTAGCTACTTGGAAGACTGAGGCAGGAGAATCGCTTGAACCTGGGAGGCAAGATTTCAGTGAGCTGAGACCACGATGCTGCACTCTAGCCTGGGTGACAGAGTGAGACTCTGTCTCAAAAAAAATTATTTTAATTAAAAAAGAGAGACAATGAAAAAAATACTAAAATAATGTGTACAATCAGATTTCATTTTTAAAAAAAAATTTAAAAAGCAGATTTGTTTCCATTGAAATTGAGGATAGTGAAAATTTTTAAATGAAAAAGTAAAATAAAATGTAAAAGCACGTTTGTATATGCACCTGTAGGAATACACTGGTGAGTGCTAGACCAGAGCTTGAACAGTGATTGTTTTCGCTTTTTAAATTTTTGCTGGTCTGTATTTTCTACTTTTTCTAAAAATGACTTCTCTAAAAGGCAGATGTGTCACACAGAATCCTCCTTACAACAGTTCTTCCATGGCTTCCCATTGCCAAAAGAATAAATGCTCCCAGCAACTTTTCCTGGATCCACCTCCTCTCCAGCCTTTCTTCCCACTCGTCTTAAAGCCAGAACTCCAGCCATGCCCTGCACTCATGGACTGGGTGACGCACCAAGTCATTCCAGGATTTCTTGATTTTGTTCTTGCCACTCCCTGAGCCAGGAATGCCCTTTTCTCATGAACCAGGGCCATCATCAGTCCCCTCTTTCTGAGCATCCCTTACCTGGGGAGAAAGGACCACTCTTTCCTTTGTGTTCCCTCTAATACTGACTTCTATCCTAGTATCCAATACACGTCACTCCTTGATCAGGTTACTCAACTGTGTCCTGTAAGGTTAACACATATGCCCATTTATCTCTGGATATCCCTTCTTGACACCCAGCCCCCTGCCTATCAGGCAGTGGGTAGACACTCAAATATGTGTGTTTAAATAATGCTAAAGAACAAGCTAGTATGAATAACAGCAGGATGACTTATATTCTTAAGATACCACATATTCTGTACAGCTCAAGATAAAAATCAGCATAGTGTACATTTAGTTTTTCCTTTTTGATTATTTATTCATTAAAAGTTAAGGAAGATGTTCATTTTTAAAATGAACATTTGGAAGATGTCCATTTTAAATATGTTCATTTTAATTCTGTTTTTGTCAAAATTCAAGAAATGTATTTACCAGTAACATATTAAAAGGTTTATACAAAATGGCCAAACATGATCTGCAGCTCAGGTCATATCACCTTTTAGTAAGGTAAAGATGGTTTTTTGAATAGACAAGCATAAAATCCCTATGACTCGGAGCAATAAGGCTATATTAGCATGGGGTATGATCAGAATCAATGGAAATGATGGTGTTTCATCTATGTATCTTCCCAGCAACAAGGTATCAGAACAACTCAATAATTTGAGTGGAAGTCACAAATACAATATGATTTAGCTGATTTCATTATTGTTTGGGACAAAAAGAGTGAATAATTATTTTTGCTCAGTATGAGTTGTGGATCTGAAGAAATAACTGTAACTTTATTTGCTCTTATGATGGCCCAGTGAGTGACTCCTCTTTAACTCCAGGGACAGAATTGGATTTTCTCCATCAACGTCCCAGTGTGAGGTTTCTGCATTTCCCACTGATGTCCTCCTCCCTAGAATTCTAGCCACCAGATTTATCCAGCCATCACGAGATCGTGGTGCACTCCACAGTGCACATTACAAATGCACCAGAGTCAGCACAGCTGCAGCTGTACCTGGGAGATGGCAAACACATCCATCACTGAACACCTACCAAGCAGCAGTGTGCAGGGTCTATCATGTATCCTTCCTAGAACAAGAAAACCTATTACAAAGGAAACCTTAAACACAATATCTCTCTTAACTCAGCTCCACAGTGAGATTAGAAAAAAACAACACTGCAATACAAATGGGTGTTTTGAACAGGTGCTGAGCACAAGGAAATTTCAACAAACATATTCACATTCAGGGAATAAATTAGCCCTCAAGTACTTACCCACTCACTGTGGTTTCCAGTACCGGAGGATTGTCTTCTCAACCAGCTGGTCAATAATGAGATCAAAGAATCAGGGCTCCGACCCTCTTTCCGTGAGAATGACTATAAGATTTCTTTAGAGCCTCAGCCAGTCATTTCTTCTGAAAATAACAAAGACCTTGCTCCCCTGAGTTTCATAGGGCATTTGCTTCAATTCTCAGCAAGCATTACAAGATTATTACTAAGGGTGTGAGGGAAAATAACACAATTTCAGGTAACAATTGGCAAGTTTAAATGCACACTGCATTCAGACAACAGGATGACATCTCACCAGCAGGCCAACAGGATATTCGAACTGTGGTTATTTTCCACATTTATCAAACCCTTGGGCACTCAAGTTTCTGAAGGGGGAAAAAAAGCATGTTGGATTATATTTATCACTTTAAAGAAATAACGATAATAGTCCTCAAAATCTCTGAAATTAAAAAAGTAATTTCATTGAGCATTTTCTAAAAACAAATTGTATTTTACATAAAATACAGTTTACTTGTAGTGATATTATATCTTTGTTCCAATTTATTGCTCATAGTTTCATAAATAGAAATTTTGAAAGATTTAATTAATAATGGAGAACTGGACTTATTTCATTATTTTTATCTCTAAAGCTGTTCAATGATTTTCACAGACACCATATTAATCTAATGTCCTTTTTTTATATATGAAGGTAGGCATTTCTATTGCAGACATGCTTCAAGAATAGAAAACTAAAAATCAGAACATGCCAGAATCACATATGTTCAGGGTCAAATCTGAAAGACATTTTGAAGATGACCTTGTCCAACCTATTGATTTGGAAAGTCATAAATGTATCTAAATAACTTACCCTGGTTACACAGAGTATTAGTGACACAGCTAGTATCTAGGCTCAAGGCTGTGGGACTACAGTCCAGAATTAATTGCTGTGTATTTTGTTGGTTGTTCCCATAAATCCAGCCCCACCAAATGTCAAAGAAAAGCCATGAAAAAGAAAAATCAACCAATAATTTACATGATCATATTTAAGGCTGGGGTGTGGAATGCAAACCCTAAACTCTCAGCCACATTTGGCATCCCACTTACCCTGTTGTTTTGCTACTGATCAAATGGCAGTAACACACAGGGAGAAATATTCAAATGTTAGTGACTCTGGGTCAACTCAACAAAAACCATTAAGTCTTTTATATAAGCAAATTAAGCAGAGCTGTGAGTAGAACTTTTCCCATTTTTTAAATGTCACTCAATCACCATCTTCAGAACAATCATAATTACCTTAAAAAATGATTTCACCTTTGTGGAGTGAACAGACTTTATGTATAGCTGTCCTCTCTCTGCCAAGCACAACTGAGGGTAGAAACATGGTGATGTTGAGGCAGTGTGCAACCTATGATAAGATCAATCTGGAGAGGACGAAGATTTCCTTCCCATATTTAAGATGGCCTTGCCAAGAATTTGTGATTCATCTTTAGCAACATTTGTCACTGCCTGTGGGAGACACTGGGGAGAGTTGTTCACAGCTGTTACTGTAAGTGGACCCTGAAGGAGCAATTAAATTAAGTGCTTCTTTACTGGGTACTTGCCTGTCATCTGGGTTCACAGAAAGGCCAATTCAGATTTCTAATCCAAATGTGTAGAAAAGGATGTGGGCCCAAGGCGGGGAGGAAGGACAGTGGGACACATTCTCTGTCCCAGCTCACAGAAACTGGGTCAGGGCAAACCCAGACTCAGGTGCTCAGAACGTGTCCACACCTGGGGACTGGAGAAAGACTGTCAGGCAAGCAACTAGCTTTTCTGGACTGCTATCCATGGAAGACGAGGCATGGAGCAAAAGTTTCCATGCTTCTCTGTATAAACCACCCTTACTAACAGAGCTGGCCTCTCCCTGTCCCTCATGAACCGCTTGGATCTTATCTCAACATGATCTCATTACATCCAGATCCCACCCAGATCTAACTCTATCTCCTCTACCAAGCCTTCCCTGACTCCCTGGAAGGAAAGGACCACTCTGTCTGCTGAGTCTCTGTCTCACTCAGGAGTTCCCCACCAGTCTCTGGAGGCAATAACATGGCTTCAGAGTCTTTCCAGACCTGAGGTAAGATCTCTGAAAGTTATTGGTCATGTGACTTTGGGTGAATCTCTTAACCTCTCCAGGACTCATTTATAGTAATGAAAAGCCTTACCTCCTTATCATAGTACCTAATACAGGAAAGGGGGTTGACAATATTTTATTTCCCTTCTCCCAATTCAGAATCTATGTAGATATATGTTTTTTCTTCCATATTAGTCAGCAAGCAGAGAGCTGACTAAATATCTATGGGTTGGCTATTTAAAGGCACTTCAAACAGTTCTAATTTTACTAAGCAGCACTAAAATAAACAGTTCATTAATGGTTTTGAGACTTTACTCTATTTCTTAAATAGCTGCAGAAACTTGTGTAAGTCCATAGTCTCTTTGAATCCCAATTTTTCAATATATAGAATGGGAATAATTATACCTACCTTCAGAATTTTTGCGGGGACTAAATAAGATGAGGTATATGAATCCATTTTAGAAACCATGTTAGCTGTCATTATAAATGGGTCATCAATAGAAATAATTACTCCAAAAAATTCTGCATTGGCAGTATTAAGCCCAAGCAGATTACCTTTATTTCAACAAAATAAAAGATCCTTGAACAAGAAATTCCCTTCCTATGATGTTAATAATATGTTAATCATTCAGGAATAAACGTGTGTTAGGTTAAAAGCTAAACTGTTAAAATGAAAAGACCCAAATATATAGTGGCTTCATTTTTTCTCTTTTGCTCAACAATCTGAAGACATGCGTAAGTTGTAGGGTAGCTTCCAGACTGATGGGGTAGTCTTGCTCCATTAAGTCATTAAAGGATTTAGGTTCCTCTCAAATCAATAATTCTTGATCTACGCAATGATTCTCTTTACCATAAAAGTTGCCATAACCTCTACATTTTAGCTTGTAAAAAGGGACAATACAGAAAGCTCAAAAAAAGCAATTTATTTTAAGCAAGTGAGGCAGATATTGTACACATAATTTCTGCTCATATTTTACAGGCAAAAATTTCATTACATTGCTTCACCTAGCTGCCAGGAAAGCTGGGAAATGTGATGAAGCTGGAAAGATATATGTATAGGAAAAAGGGAGAATGGACTTTTGGAAAAAAATTGATAATTGCCACAAATATGCAAGACAACTAGAGATAAGGGACTTAGGAGAAAAGACTGGAAGTAAGAATGAATTGTATATGTTACTCCCAAGAACTGAGATTAAAGGAAGAAAAAAAGGATGATTGTATACTTATACAAGAAAGAGGCAGGAAGTGAAAAGAACAGAGGGTGAAAGAGATAAACAAGCAATGACCAGTATTGAAAGTTAAAAGAGAAAATCAAGGACATGAATTTAAGAGTTCTAATATCCTTATGAGATTTCCAGAAAGAGTCACAAAGTGGTGGAACCCTGAAAAATTATGCAGAACCCCAAAAGTTCCCATTTGATAGAGAAGAATGCTTTGCAGATTTGTGGAATGACTGACTGAGAGTGGGCTCTGTGCTGTGAGATGCCTTGCTGGCCAAGGAAACACTTCGAAACTTGAAAAAACTTAGGAATCTAGAGAGTGTCATGAGGAGTCCTGCCTGGGCAAAACCACTGTTCAATTTTCCCAGGCCTATTCCTGGGAAAATTAAAAGGATTGCTATTAAAGCAATCCTTTTAATATTTTTTAGTTATTTCTATCACCCAGCCATAGCCTTGGGTACATTTCATATTTCTCAAGACATTCCCCTTCAACTTTTCCAACATATTCTCTTGGGGTTGCCTCCTATGTGCTTAAAAAGAGAAATACCATCCTATCAGAGCTCCTCAACTTCATTACTTGCCACCTCAATCTTTCTACATCTTTAACTTCAGTCTTGGTTGAGTCCCACCCTCTGTGCTTGTTCTTGAGAAACAAGCAAAAGAGCTAAGAAAGGCTTAGAGCAAACTGGTAAACATTATTCTTTTCTTCTAGGTATCCATATTGCCACAGTATTGATATAATATCCATACTAGGCATAATTTGCATACCAGATATTCAAAGAAGTAGGAGAATATGGCTATAGTGGGAAAAATAAAATCAACTCAGAAATGACAAAAATAAGATAACTAATGGATACATAGTTGTCATACAAACAGAGGAACAATAAACACTGGGGCCTACTTGAAGGTGGAAGTTGGAGGAGGGAGAGGAACAGAAAAACAACTATTGGGTACTAGGCTTAGTACCTGAGTGATGAAATAAGATGTAACGAACTCCTGTGACATGAGTTTACCTCCATAACAAACCTGCACATGTACCTCTGAACCTAAAGTAAAAGTTGTAATAAAATAGAATAGTTGTCATAACTGCATTTCATGTGCTCAAGAAGCTAGAGAAAAGACTTAGCATATCAAATAGAGACAAAGAAGATACAAAAAGACCAACAAAATTTCTAGAGATGCAAACTACAATGTCTGAAATTAATAATATATTGGATGAGATTAACAGTGGATTAGATATTGCAAAAAAATTAGCAAATTAGGAAAAAGTGTAATAAACCTGCCCAAATGAAATAGAATTAGAAAAAAAATAAGAACTGTGAGAGAGCTATAAGACAGCTTCAAACAGCCTATTATACACATAATTAGACTTCATAAGGGCATGAGAAATGGGAGAAGAACAGAAAAAAATTTGAATGAATAATGGCTACAATTTTTCCAAATGTGATGAAAAATATAAACCTACAGACTTAATAAGCTCAATGAACCCCAAGCACAATAAATACGAAGAAACTCACACCAAGCCACATGACTAAAATCAATAATAAAAATAAAATCTTAAAAACAGTCAGAGTTAAAAAAGCACATTAAGTACAAAGAGACAAAGATAAGAATTACAGAAGACTTTCTATATAATCAATACAAGCAAGAAACAGTAGAGAAACACTAAACGGTACAGACAGGAAAAAAAACTGTCAATGTAGAATTATACACTCACTAAAAATACCTTTTGAAAATGAAGAAAAAATATTTCACAAATATAAAAGTTAAAGGAATTCATCATCAGAAGATGTGAACAACAACAACAAAAAATGTTAAAGAAAACCCAGAGACCCACAATGAGACACACTATAACCAAACTGTCAAAAGTCAAAGACAAAGAGACAATCTTGAAAGCAGCAAAAGAAAGTAACTTGTCATGTAAAAGGAAGGCTGTAAAATTATCAGTGGATTTATCAGCAGAAACCTTTCAGGCCAGAAGGCAGGGGGATAATATATTCAAAGAGCTGAAAGAAAAAAATTTCAACCAAAAATACTATATCCAGCAAAACCATCTTTCAAACATAAAGGAAAAATCAGACTTTCCAAGATGAACAAAAACTGGGGGAGTTCATTACCGCTGGACTTGCTGTAGTGTCTTTCAAGTTGAAACAAAAGGATACTAAATGGTAACATGAAGTCTTAAGAAAATATAAAACTCTCCAGTAAAGATAAATATATGGACATATATAGAGACTCTACTATGCAATTTTGGTACATAAATGCAGTTTTAATTCTTGTGTAGAATTTACAAGACAAAGGCTTAAAAATGACTATAAATCTGTGTTAATGAATATATTATATATGAAAAGGTAACTTGTGAATAAGTAACTTAAGGTGAGGGGAGGAGATTTGAAGAAATAGTTTTTGGACACAATCAAAGCTATTCTGTTAACAGTTTAAAACAGCTTGTCAAACCTTTAAGGCATTTTTACAATCCCTATGGTAACCATAAAATATCTATAGAATACAAACAAAAGAAAACAAGAAGGGAATCAAAATGTCACCACAAAAAATATTCAACAAATCCAAAAGAGGTCATTAAGAAAAGGAATAAAGAACAAAATTTACAAAACATACAGGAAACAACAAAATGACAAGAGTAGATCCTTCCCTATCAGTAATTACTTTAAATGTAAATGGATTAATCTCTTGGATCAAAAGATATAGACTGGAAAATGGATTTGTAAAAAGGATCCAACTTTATCCTGTCTACAAGTGACAGGATAAAGGACCCAACTATATCCTGTCATTTCGATCTAAGAAACACATATGCTTAAAATGAAAAAAAAAGGAAAAGTAAACGCCATGCAAATGGTAAATAAAAGCAAGCAGAAGTGACTATACTAATATCAGACAAAATAGACTTAAAGTCAAAAATAGCCACAAGACAAAAAAGTCAATTCAGCAGAAAGATATAACAATTACAAATATATATACCGCTAATACCAGAGTTCCTAAATATCTTAAGCAAACATTGATAGATCAGAGAGGAAACATAAACAACACAATAATGGTAGGAGACTTCAATTTCTCACTTAAAATAATGGCTAAAACAGCAAGGCAGAAGATCAATAAGGAAATAGAGTACTTGAACAACGCTATAAATAGTGCTAACAAACGTGTGCAGAACAGTCCCCCAATAAAACCAGAATATATATTTTTCTCAGGTGTACATGGGACATTCCCAAAGATAAATCACACGTTATAACACAAAAAGTTTTAACAAATCTTAAAAGATTGAAATTATACAAAGTATCTATTTTGATGAAAATGACATAAAACTAGCCATCAATAGCAGAAGTAAAATGAAAAATTCACAAATATGTTAAAATAAAACAAGAGAGTTTTCAACAAACAATGAGTCAAAGAAGAAATCACAATGGAAGTTAGAAAATATGCCCATGTCACATGCAGAGACATACATAGGCTCAAAATAAAGGGATGGAGGAAGATCTACCAAGCAAATGGAGAACAAAAAAAAGCAGGAGTTGCAATCCTA
>NW_012116333.1:167263-167637 GCF_000951035.1 Colobus angolensis palliatus
AGACAGAAAGTTAACAAGGATATCCAGGAATTGAACTCATCTCTGCACCAAGGGGACCTAATAGACATCTATAGAACTCTCCACCCCAAATCAACAGAATATACATTCTTCTCAGCACCACATCACAATTATTCCAATATTGACCACATAATTGGAAGTAAAGAACTCCTTAGCAAATGTAAAAGAACAGAAATTATGGCAAACTGTCTCTCAGACCACAGTGCAATCAAACTAGAACTCAGGACTAAGAAACTCAATCAAAACCGATCAACTACATGAAAACTGAACAACCTGCTCCTGAATGACTACTGGGTACATCACGAAATGAAAGCAGAAATAAAGATGTTCTTTGAAACCAATGAGAACAAAGATAC
>NW_012116333.1:172193-177218 GCF_000951035.1 Colobus angolensis palliatus
CAGGACATAGGCATGGGCAAGGACTTCATGTCTAAAACAACAAAAGCAACGGCAACAAGAGCCAAAATTGACAAATGGGATCTAATTGAACTAAAAAGCTTCTGCATAGCAAAATAAACTACCATCAGAGTGAACAGGCAACCTACAGAATGGGAGAAAATTTTTGCTATCTATTCATCCGACAAAGGGCTAATATCCAGAACCTATAAAGAACTCGATCAAATTCACAAGAAAAAAACAAACAACCTCATCAAAAAGTGGACAAAGGATATGGACAGACACTTCTCAAAAGAAGACATTTATGCAGCCAACAGACACATGAAAAAATGCTCATCATCACTTGCCAACAGAGAAATGCAAATCAAAACAACAATGAGATACCATCTCACACCAGTAAGAATGGTAATCATTAAAAAATCAGGAAACAACAGGTGATGGAGATGATGTGGAGAAATAGGAACACTTTTACACTGTTGGTGGGACTGTAAACTAGTTCAACCATTGTGGAAAAGAAGACATTTATGCAGCCAACAGACACATGAAAAAATGCTCATCATCACTTGCCAACAGAGAAATGCAAATCAAAACAACAATGAGATACCATCTCACACCAGTAAGAATGGTAATCATTAAAAAATCAGGAAACAACAGGTGATGGAGATGATGTGGAGAAATAGGAACACTTTTACGCTGTTGGTGGGACTGTAAACTAGTTCAACCATTGTGGAAAACAGTGTGGCAATTTCTCAAGGATCTAGAACTAGAAATACCGTTCGATCCAGTCATCCCATTACTGGGGATATACCCAAAGGATTATAAATCATGCTGCTATAAAGACACATGCACACGTATGTTTATTGCGGCACCATTCACAATAGCAAAGACTTGGAATCAATCCAAATGTCCATCACTAACAGACTGGATTAAGAAAATGTGGCACATATACACCATGGAATACTATGCAGCCATAAAAAAGGATGAGTTCATGTCCTTTGTAGGGACATGGATGCAGCTGGAAACCATCATTCTCAGCAAACTATTGCAAGAACAGAAAACCAAACACTGCATGCTCTCACTCATAAATGGGAATTGAACAATGAGATCACTTGGACACAGGAAGGGGAACATCACACACTGGGTCCTATTTTGGGGAGGGGGAGGGAGGAGGGACAGCATTAGGAGATATACCTAATGTGAATGATGAGTTAATAGGTGCAGCACACCTACATGGCTCGTGTATACATATGTAACAAACCTGCATGTTGTGCACATGTACCCTAGAATTTAAAGTATAATAAATAAAATAAATAAAACAAATAAAAGATGTCCAAAATATCAGATGTATTCCCCAGATGTATACAACTATATATATTAATTTGAAAAGTCACTAGAACCCAAAGCAGTCTACAAATTATACATAATCCCTATCAAAATCTAAACTGCATTTTTTGAAGAAATAGAAAAATTTATCTAAATATTGATATACATTCTGAATAGACAATCTTGAAAAATAACTGAGTTGAAGATCTCACACTCCCTGATTTCAAAACATGTTACAAAGCTACAGTAATTAAAACAGCATGACACTGGCATAAAGAAAGACATATAGACCAATGGAATAGAATAAAGAACCCATTAAAAGAAAACTCCACATATAAGGTCAAATAATGTTTACAGCATTCCAGATCCACTCAATGAGGGAAGAACATTATCTTCAACAAATAGTGTTGGGAAACTTGGATATCCACATACAAAAGAATGAAGCTGAACCCAGATATCCACATACAAAAGAATGAAGCTGAACCCTTGTCTTACACCATATACAAGAATTAACTCAAAATGGATTCCAGATTTAAGTGGAAGACCTAAAACTATAAAACTCTTAAAATAAAGCATAGGGGAAAATCTTCATAACATTGGATTTGGCAATTATTTTTTAATATGACACCAAAAGTACAGACAACAAAAGAAAAAATAGGCAAGTGGGACTACATCAAACTTTTTAACTTTTATGTGTTAAAGGACATAACAATGATTTAAAAAAAAATTGTGGATAGAAGAAAATATTAGTAAAGTATATATCTGATAAAGGGTTAATATCCAGAATATATAAATAACTTCTACAACACAATATTTAAAAATAATATAATTTTAAAATGGCAAAAGGATTTGAATAGACATTTCTTTTAAAATTATATATGAATGGGCAACAAACATAAGAAAAAATGCTCAACATCCAAACTGGAAAGGAAATCATTAGAGAAATGTAAATCAAAACCACAATGTAATATCTCCTCACAAAAACTGAGATGTTTACTATTTAAAAAAAAGAAATATTAGAGAGGATGCAGTTGATAGCAAACAACTTAAAAGCAAAGTGACCCTAGATACTAACTCAAAGCCACATGTAAAAACAAAAAGTTCTGGCAAAGATATTTATTTGTGTTTTCATTAATTTATTTATTGAGAGTTATGCTGTTTTGTTGTTGTTTACTGTTTTGTTTTTACTTTTTCAACTTTTATTTTAGATTCAGAGGGCACTTACGCAAGTTTGTTACCTGAGTATATTGCGTGATGCTGAGGTTTGGGGTATGAATGATCCCGTTATCCAGATACTGAGAATAGTACTCAACAGTTTTTCAACACTTTCTTCTTTCCCTCCATCACCACTCCAATAGTCTCCAGTGTCTATTGTTGCCATCTTCATGTACATGAGTACCCGGTGTTTGTCTCCCACTTATGAGTGAGAATATGTGGTATTTGATTTTTCTGTTCCTGTATTAATTTGCCTAGGATAATGGCCTCTAGCCAAATCCATGTTGCTGCAAATGACATGATTTTCTACATTTTTATGACTGCATAGAATTCCATGGTGTATATGTACCACATTTTCTTTAGTCAATTCACTGTTGATGGGCACCTAGGTCGATTCCATGACTTTGCTGTTGTGAATAGTACTGCAATGAACATGTCAGTGCATGTGTCTTTTTGGTAGAATAAATTGTTTTGTTTTGGACATATACCCAGTAATGGGGTTGCTGGGCCAAATGACAGTTCTGTTTTAAGTTATTTGAGAAGTCTCCGAACTCCTTTCTACAGAGGTTGAACTAATTGACATTTCCACCGTCATGCATAAGCACTCCCTTTTCTCCTCAGCCCCACCAACATCTATTGCTTTCTGACTTTTTAATAATAGCCATTCTGATGTGGGAGATGGTAGTCCATTTGGGGTTTCCTTTTTCTTTTTAGACAGTCTCGCTCTGTCACCCAGGCTGTGGCACAATGTTGGCTCACTGCAACCTCCACCTCCTGAGTTCAAGTGATTCTCCTACCTCAGCCTCCTGAGTAGCTGGGATTACAGGCACCTGCCAACACACCCAGTTAATTTTGGTATTTTTAGTAGAGACAGGGTTTGGCCATGTTGGTGAGGCTGGTCTCTAACTCCTGACCTCAGGTGATCCACCTGCCTTGGCTTCCCAAAGTGCTGGGATTGCAGGCGTTAGCCACTATGGCTGGCCTCACTGGCTTTTTGACTTGCATTTCTCTGATGATTAGTAATGATGATCCTTTTATCATATGTTTGTTGGCCACTTGTATGTCTTCTTTTGAGATGTGTCTGTTCATATCTTTTCCCCATTTTTCAATAGGATGATTTGTTTTTTCCTTGTCTAGCTGTTTAAGTTCCTTATAGATTCTGGATAGTAGTCCTTTGTCTGGTGCATAATTTGTGAATATTTTAACTCATTCTGTAGGCTGTCTATTTAATCTGTTGATAGTGTCTTTTCTTGTACAGAAGTTGTTCAGTTTAATTAGGTCTCGCTTGTCAATTTCTGTTTTTGTTGTAATTGCTTTTGAGGACTTAATCATAAATTCTTTCCCAAGGCCTGTGTCTGGAATGGTGGTTTCTGAGGTTTTATTCTAGGATTCTTTTACTTCAAGGTCTTATATTTAAATCTTTAATCCATCTTGAGTTAATTTTGGTATGTGGCAAAAGATAGGTGTCTTGTTTTATTTTTCTGCGTATGGCTAGCCAGCTATCCCAGGACCACTCATTCAATAGGGAGTCCTTTCCCCTTTGCTTACTTTTGGTAACTTTGTCAAAGATTAGATGGCTGTAGGTGTGCAGATTTACTTCTCAGCTCTCTATTCTGTTCAACTGGTCTAGCTGTCTGTTTTTGTACCAGCACCATGCTACTTTGGTTACTGTAGCCATATTAGTATAGTTTGAAGCCAGGTAATTTGATGCCTCTGGCTTTGTTCTTTTTGCTTAGGATTGCTTTTTGGGCTGTTTGTAGTTGTTGTTCCACATGAATTTTAGAATAGTTTTTTCCAATTCTATAAAAACACGACATTGGTAGTTTGGTAAGAATAGCGTTGAATCTGAGGACGGAGCAAGATGGCCGAATAGGAACAGCTCCAGTCTCCAACTCCCAGTGTGAGCGACACAGAAGACCGGTGATTTCTGCATTTTCAACAGAGGTACTGGAGTCATCTCACTAGGGAGTGCCAATCGCTGCTGGTCAGCTGCTGCAGCCTGACCAGGGAGAGCTGAAGCAGGGCAAGGCATCGCCTCACCTGGGAAGTGCAAGGGGGAAGGGAATCCCTTTTCCTAGCCAGGGGAAATGAGACACACAACACCTGGAAAATCGGGTAACTCCCACCCCAATAACGCACATTAAGCAAACGGGCACACCAGGAGAATATATCCCTCACCTGGCCGGGAGGGTCCCACGCCCACGGAGCCTCCCCCATTGCTAACACAGAAGTCTGGGGAGATCTAACCACAAGGCAGCAGCGAGGCTGGGGGAGGGGCGCTCGCCATTGCTGAGGCTTACGTAGGTAAACAAAGCCGCTGGGAAGCTCGAACTGGGTGGACCTTACAGCAGCTCAAGGAAACCTGCCTGTCTCTGTAGACTCCACCTCTGGGGACAGGGCACAGCTAAAAAAACAACAGGAGAAGCAGCACAGGCCTCTGCAGACGTGAACGACTCTGTCTGACAGCTTTGAAGAGAGCAGTGGATCTCC
>NW_012116333.1:182508-182996 GCF_000951035.1 Colobus angolensis palliatus
GTTCTCCCTGTAGAGATCTTTCACTTCCTTGGTGATCTGTATTCCTAGGTATTTTAATTTTTTGTGGCTATTGTAAATGGGATTGCAGTCTTGATTTTGTTCTCAGCCTGAATGTTATTGGTTTATAGAAATACTACTAATTTTGCACATTCATTTTGTATCCTGAAACTTCACTGAAGTCATTTATTTATTCCAGGAGGCTTTGTCGGAATCTTTAGGCTTTTCTATGCATAGAATCATATCATCCACAAAGAGAGAGAGTTTTATTTCTTCTTTTCCTATCTGGAAGCCTTTTATTTATTTCTCTTGCCTGATCGCTCTGGATAGCACTTCCAGTACTATGTCGAAGAGGGATGGGAAGAGGGGGCACCCTTGTCTTATTCCTGTTCTGAAAGGGAATGCTTCCAGTTTTTGTGTGCTCAGTATGATGTAATTATTTGTCTGTAATAGAGAGTAGAAATGCATTTTTCTTTTTTCTTTTTTTTTTA
>NW_012116333.1:185631-192153 GCF_000951035.1 Colobus angolensis palliatus
CCCTTAAGATTTTTTTCCTTCATTTCAACTTTGGTGAATCTGGCAATTATGTGTCTTGGAGTTGCTCTTCTCGAGGAGTATCTTTGTGGTGTTCTCTGTATTTTTATCTGCTTCTAGTCTTTGATGGTGGTGACGTACTGATGGGGTTTTGGTATAGGTGTTCTTCCTGTTTGATAGTTTTCCGTCTAATAGTCAGGACTCTCAGCTGTAGGTCTGTTGGAGATTGCTTGAGGTCCACTCCAGACCCTGTTTGCCTGGGTATCAGCAGCAGAGGTTGCAGAAGATACAATATTGCTGAACAGCAAGTGTACCTGTCTGAATCTTACTTTGGAACCTTCCTCTCAGGGGTGTACTCCACCCTGTGAGGTGTGGGGTGTCAGACTGCCCCTAGTGGGGGATGTCTCCCAGTTAGGCTACTCAGGGGTCAGGGACCCACTTGAGCAGGCAGCCTGTTCGTTCTCAGATCTCAACCTCTGTGTTGGGAGATCCACTGCTCTCTTCAAAGCTGTCAGACAGAGTCGTTCACATCTGCAGAGGCCTGTGCTGCTTCTCCTGTTGTTTTTTTAGCTGTGCCCTGTCCCCAGAGGTGGAGTCTACAGAGACAGGCAGGTTTCCTTGAGCTGCTGTGAGCTCCACCCAGTTCGAGCTTCCCAGCAGTTTGTTTACCTACTTAAGCCTCAGCAATGGCGGGCGCCCCTCCCCCAGCCTCTCTGCTGCCTTGTGGTTAGATGGCAGACTGCTGTGCTAGCAATGAGGGAGGCTCCGTGGCCATGGGACCCTCCCGGCCAGGTGTGGGTGTAGTCTCCTGGTGTGCCCGTTTCCTTAAAGCGTAGTATTGGGGTGGGAATTGCCCAGTTTTCCAGGTGTTGTGTGTCTCAGTTCGCCTGGCTAGGAAAAGGGATTCCCTTCCCCCTTGCGCTTCCCAGGTGAGGCAATGCCTCACCCTGCTTCAGCTCTAGCTGGTCGGGCTGCAGCAGCTGACCAGCACCAATTGTCCGGCACTCCACAGTGAGATGACCCCAGTACCTCCGTTGAAAATGCAGAAATCACCGGTCTTCTGTGTCGCTCGCGCCAGGAGTTGGAGACTGGAGCTGTTCCTATTCGGCCATCTTGCTCTGCCCTCTGCATTTTTCTTTTTCCTTAACTCATTTTAAAAACAATTATGTAAAATAACGTGTATACAATGTACTATTGGCCCTACAATATATACAATTCTATAATACATATATACATTTTATATCATTTTAATATATGGGTGGTATGTTTGCTAATAATAGCACCAATAATAATTTAAACAGTGTATGTCTTTGTAACATTAATTGATATACTATAAATAACATAACCACAAAAGATTGAGAGAATTAAGTACTACATGAGTAACATTTCTGCGTATTACTAGAAATAAGCTAGTGTGAATCTGAAACTCATACTGATAAGATATATACAGAAAATCCTAGAGAAACCACTAAAAATAAAAAACACAGTGATAAAATTATTAGTAAAATTTAAATACTATATTAGAAAATATTAACCCAATTAAACAGAAAGAAGTAAAGACAAAACAGGAACAACAAAGACATGATACGTATAAAAAGCAAAACGGCCGGGCGCAGTGGCTCAGGCCTGTAATCCCAGCACTTTGGGAGGCCAAGGCAGGCAGATCACGAGGTCAGGAGATTGAGACCATCCTGGCTAACAGGGTGAAACTCTGTCTCCACTAAAAATACAAAAAATTAGCTGGGCGTGGTGGCAGCTGCCTGTAGTCCCAGCTACTTGGGAGGCTCAGGCAGGAGAATGGTGTGAACTCGGGAGACAGAGCTTGCAGTGAACTGAGACCACGCCATTGCAATCCAGCCTGGGGGACAGAGTGAGACTCTGTCTCAAAAACAAAAACAAAAACAAACTAAAATGACAGACATAAATCTAACTAAATAATAGTATGCAGTGTGAATGGAATAAATAGTACAATCAAAAGGCAAAGGTGTTATATTGGATAAGAAAACATGAAGTATATATTATCTAGAGAAAACACAATTTTGATTCAAAGACACAGACTGAAAGTAAAAGAATAGGAAAAAGTGTTATTATGCAAACGGCAACCACAAAAACACTGGAGTCAGTACACTGATATCAGATAAATAGACTTTAAAACAAAAATTGTTACTAGAGATACAGGGGCCTTTTGTAATTACAAAGGAATCCATCCATTAGGAAGATATAACAGTTATCAACATATATGCACCTATATATATGAAGCACCAAAATAAATGAAGCAAAAACTGACCTGAGAAAAGAATGAAATAGACAAGTCAACTGAGTCAACAGAAATAGTAGAGGACTTCAATACCACACGTTCAAAAATGAATAGAGTAACTGGACAGATCAACAAGGAAAAAGAGGACTTGAGCAATACTACAAACCAAATAGACCTCAAAGAGTATGGAACATTCTACTCAACAACAACAACAAAGTATGCATTCATGTCAAGTGAGCACGGAACATTCTAGAGGACAGACCACATATTAGGCCATAAAACACACCTCAGTAAATCTGAAGGATAGAAATAATGCAAAGTATGTTCTTAATCACAATGGAATAAAATTAGAAATCAACAACAGGGGAAATTTGGGAAACTCACAAATATTTGGAAATTTAAAACTAAATTTCCACTCTAAAACATTTCATGAGTCAAAGAAAAAATCAAGACAGGAATTAGATAATATTTTTAGATGAATAATAATGAAGACAACATATTAAAACATATGTGACACAGCTAAAAAAGTAATTAGAGTAATATCAACAGCTGTAAACACTTGTATTAAGAAAGTTCTTAAATCGATAAGTTAAAATTCTACCTTAAGACATTTACAAAAAAATCAAACTAAATTTAAACAAGCAGAAGGAAGGAAATATTAACAGCACAAATAAATGAAATAATTTGATCCTTTGAAAAAAATAAACAAAACTGACAAAACTTTAGTTTCATCAGGGAAAGAGGAGAGAAGACTCAAACTATAGAATCAGAAATAAAAGAAAAGACATTACTACTGACATTAAAGAAATAAAAAGGATTATGAAGGAATATCAAAAATAATTGTACACTAACAAATAAGATAATTTAAGTGAAATGAAAAAATGTCGAGAAAGACACAACTACCAAGACTGACTCAAGAAGAAATGGACAATCTGAATAGACCTAAAACAAATTAAGAGAATGAATTAGTAATCAAAAACTACCTACAAAGAAAAGCAAATGGCTTCACTGGTGAATTCTACTAAACATTCGATAATACCAATTTTTCACACTCTTCTAACAGAAAGATGAGGAAGGTACACTTCTTGAAACATTTTATGAAGCCACTCTTTCCCTGACACAAAAACCAAATAAAGACATCACAGGAAAAGAAAACCATAGATCAATACATCTTATCTTATGGGCACAAAAGTTCCCAACAAAATACTAGCAAACCAAATCCAGCAATACATAGAAAGAATTATACACCATGACTAAGTGGGATTTATCCCAAGGACACAAGTTTGGTTTAACATCCAAAAATCAGCTACCATAATACACAATTTCAATAGAAAAAAAATGACTAAACTCTCAATAGACACAGAAAAAAGTATTTGATAAAATTAAATGCCCTTTCATGATTTTAAAAATCAGTAAACTAAAATAAAAGGGAACTTTCTTAGCATGATAAAAGGCATATAGGAAAATCTCACAACTAAAATAATACTCAGTGGTAGTAAAACCATAAGCTTTACTCCTAAAATCAGGAACAACACAAGGATGCCCATTTTCAACACTGACACTGAACATTGTACTAGAAGTCCTAGCCAGAGAAGAGAACATAGCCAAGAAAAATACATAAGAGGCATACATGTTTAAAAAGAAGCAGATAAATTACTTATATTTGCAGAAGGCATGATTCTGTTAGTAGAAAATCCCAAAGGATCTATGAAAAAACTACTAGACTTAGTAAATTCAGTAAGGTTGCAGGGTACAATATCAGCACAAAAAAATCAGTTGTGTTCCTAAACACCAGCAATGATGGGTATGGTAGTCGTTACTTGGCTGTAGTAATCACTTCATTGTGTACATGTATATCAAAAGAAGTATATCAAACATCATGTATACCTTAACACACACAATTTTAAAAATTGTAAACCCTAAGTTATAATAAATTGCAGCTATTTAGAGATGACTCAAAATGAAGAAGCTGTGGTTTAAAAACAAAACAAAACAAAACATACTGGCCGGGCGTGGTGGCTCACGCCTGTAAATCACAATACTTTGGGAGGCTCGGGCTGGCAGATCATGAGGTCAAGAGATTGAGACCATCCTGGCCAACATGGTGAAACCCCGTCTCTACTAAAAATACAAAAATTAGCTGGGTGTGATGGCGCACACCTGTAGTCCTAGCTACTCGGGAGGCTGAGGCAGGAGAATCACTTGAACCCGGGAGATGGTGGTTGCAGTGAGCCAAGATCATGACACTGCACTCCAGTCTGGTGACAGAACAAGACTCCGTCTCAAAAAAAAAAAAATACTGAGAGTAAGCATTCCATTTAAATATAGAACCATCACTAGGCAGCTGTGGAATTTATGGTTACAGGACAGAATAAACATAGTAACATTGGATAAATGTCTAGAACTGAAATTACTGTGGCAAGGGATTTTAATAGATATTGCCTGTCAACCACGGAAGTATGTTCCACACCTATACCCATCTGTTTTGGTATTTCATGTCTGCTAAGGGAAAAATGATATGTTCTGTTTTATGTTTTACTTCTTTAATTAATGGGAAAGGTTGAACAGCTTCTCACATATATTAAGTTTGTATGATTATTATTTTTCTTAATCATTTGTGTGGGTTCTTGCTATGTTAAGAAATTATTTCATCATCTAACACAAGTTGTAAATAGCTTTTCTTTAGTGTGTATGTGTCTGTGTTTTCAGAAATTTTGAATATTTTATGTGATCAAATTAACAAGGCTTTTCTATTTCTATTTCTTTTCTGTCTTGCTAAGAAACACCTTCTTTACTCTAGAATGTTAAAAATACTTCGTGTTTTTACAGAATACATTTAAGGTCTAATATTGTATACATAAAACTATGAATCAGCAGCTCCTCAGAAATTTAACAGAGAATTACCATACTTATTCAGCAATTTCACTTCTGGGTATTACCCAAAGAGTTGAATACAGGAACTCAACATGTTGATGGCAGCAGTATTCATGATAGCTAAAATGTGGAAACAACCCAAGTTTCTATTGTGGATAAATGGATAAATAAAAGGTAATATATCCATACAATGCAGTATTATTCAGCTTTAAAAAGGAAGGAAATTCTGACATATGCCATAACGTAAATGAAACTTAAAGACATTATGCTTAGTGAAATAAGTCAGTCACATATTTTTCTTCCCTCCCACCTCCTCTAAACCCTTGAACAAGTATAGACAGCACTATACTGCTTACAAAGGTGGCTTAACAATTCAATTTCCAAAAGACAGTATTTCCTATGAATTTTATCAAAAAGATATTCACAAAGTGGTATTTTATTGCCTTTACATTTAACATACATCAGGCACTTCTAAACATCTAGATAGACTAGTGCTTCAAGTAAGGAGTTAATTTGTCCACTGTATACACAGCAGTCTCGAATAAACTGCACACATGTAACTATAGTTGTCATTTGAAAGAGGCTTCCAAATAAGAACATCCTAGTCTAGAATCTCTCCCATCTCCATCAACCCAGTGTGCAAGAATGCTCAAAGATAGGAAGACAACCTTTCCTAGGAATTTTAAAACAAAATATACAAAATATATTAGTTTACTAACTCTACTTTGTCATACACTGGCAACCTCTTTGACATCTAAAAAGACTAGATGTTGTAAATTAGGACTCGTTTGTCCTTTATATACACTACATACACAGATAAGTAAAACAAAATGCACAGACATAAGAGATAATGGTTAATCTTGCCTCACTGTAAACACAGCGGCATAGAGCTCTCTGCACTTTTCCCTCCTTCCTCCTCCCCTGAACCAGGGCACAAACACGGTATTACTCAAGAGGTAGTTTGGCCATTCCCCTCCAAAAACAACATTTCATATGAATTTTAACAAAAATATATTTATAAAATGTGCTATTTTACTGCCTCTAATTTTAACTTATATTAGGCATTCAAAACACACAGAAAGAATTGACAAAAAAGTTTAGCATTGTCAACTATATATACAACAGTGAGGAATAAAATGCACACAAAACAATGGATAGAATATGAAAATGTCTAAATATCACAAGACTGGCATAGAACCTTCTTCTTTTCCTTCTCAGGCTTTCCAGATCCATGTCCTCTAATCCACTGAACAGATGTAGACATATCCCTTGCAGAGGTGATCTAACGACTCTATTTTTAAAAGTCGGCCGGGCGCGGTGGCTCAAGCCTGTAATCCCAGCACTTTGGGAGGCCGAGACGGGCGGATCACGAGGTCAGGAGATCGAGACCATCC
>NW_012116333.1:192408-216619 GCF_000951035.1 Colobus angolensis palliatus
AAAAAAAAAAAAAAAAAAAAAAAAAAGTCATCTCCAGAAGACATCTAATTTCTATGATTTCTTTTTAAACAAATGAGAATTTACAAGAGGTATGATTTTCTAACTCTATCATATGTCGGCAACCTCTTTCCATTGTGTTTTTGATTTGCACTTCTCTAGTGTAGAAGGACTGGATGTGGCAAATGTTCTCTTTCCATGTGGAAGGACTGGATGTGGCAAATGTTCTCTTTTATTTTTTAATCTCTTTTAAATTTTTTTTCATTATTTTACTTTAAATTCTGGGGTACATGTGCAGAATGTGCAGATTTGTTACATAGGTATACACATGCCATGGTGGTTTGCTGCACCCATCAACCTGTCATCTACATTAGGTATTTCCCCTAATGCTATTCCTCCCACAGCCCTCCACAGACCAACAGGCCCCAGTGTGAGAAGCCCCCCCAACTGTGTCCATGTGTTCTCATTGTTCAACTCCCACTTTTGAGTGAGAACATGCGGTGTTTGGTTTCCTGTTCTTGTGTTAGTTTGCTGAAGATGAAGGTTTCCACCTTCATCCATGTCTCTGCAAAGGACATAAACTCATCCCTTTTTATGGCTGCACAGTATTCTGTGGTGTATATGTGCTAGATTTTCTTTAACCAGTCTATCATTGATGGGTATTTGGGACCTGGGCTCCAAGTCTTTGCTATTGTGAACAGCACTGCAATAAACATATATGTGCATGTGTCTTTATAGTAGAATGATTTATAATCCTTTGGGCATATACCCAGTAATGGGATGGCTGGGCCAAATGGTATTTCTAGTTCTAGATCCTTGAGGAATCACCACACTGTCTTCCACAATGGTTGAACTAATTTACACTCCCACCAACAGGGTAAAAGCGTTCCTATTTCTCCACATGCTCTCCAGCATCTGTTGTTTCCTGACTTTTTAGTGATGGCCATTCTAACTGGCATGAGATGGTATCTCATTGTGTTTTTGATTTTCACTTCTCTAGTGACCAGTGATGATTAGCTTTTCTTCCTATGCTTGCTGGCTGCATAAATGTCTTCTTTTCAGAAGAGTCTGTTCATATCCTTTACCCACTTTTTGGTAGAGTTGTTTGGTTTTTTCTTGTAAATTTGTTTAAAGTTCTTTGTAGATTCTAGATATTAGCCCTTTGACAGATGGGTAGATTGCAAAGATTTTCTCCCATTCTGTAGGTTGCCTGTTCACTCTGATGA
Source organism: Colobus angolensis palliatus (assembly GCF_000951035.1). Lineage (NCBI taxonomy): Eukaryota > Metazoa > Chordata > Mammalia > Primates > Cercopithecidae > Colobus > Colobus angolensis. Next base: position 193,632 of record NW_012116333.1, read on the forward strand.
TAGTTTCTCTTGCTGTGCAGAAGCTCTTTAATTTAATTAGATTTCATTTGTCTATTTTGGCTTTTGTTGCCATTGTTTTTGGTGTTTTAATCATGAAGACTTTGCCCATGCCTATGTCCTGAATGGTACTACCTAGGCTTTCTTTTAGGGTTTTTATGATTTTAGGTCTTACCTTTAACTCTTTAGTCCGTCTTGAGTTAATTTTTGTATATAGAGGAAGTAAGGGATCCGGTTTCAGCTTTCTGCATATGGCTAACCAGTTTTCCCAACACCATTTATTAAGTAGGGAATCCTTTCCCTATTGCTTGTTTTTGTCAGGTTTGCCAAAGATCAGATAGTTGTAGATGTGTGGTGTCATTTCTGAGGCCTCTGTTCTGTTCCATTGGTCTTTATATCTGTTTTGGCTACTGTGGCCATGTAGTATAATTTAAAGTCAGGTAGTGTGATGCCTCCAGCTTTGCTCTTTTTGCTTAGGATTGTCTTGGCTATGTGGGCTCTTTTTTGGTTCTATATGAAATTTGAAGTAGTTTTTTTCCAATTCTGTGAAGAAAGTCAATGGTAGCTTGATGGGGATAGCATTGAATATGTAAATTACTTTGGACAGTATGGCCATTTTCATGGTATTGATTCTTCCTATCCATGAGCATGGAATCTTTTTCCATTTGTTTGTGTCCTCTCTTATTTCCTTGAGCAGCTGTTTGCAGTTCTCCCTGAAGAGTTCCTTCATATCCCTTGTAAGTTGTATTTCTAGGTATTTTATTCTCTTTGTAGCAACTGTGAATGGGAGTTCACTCACTGTTTGGCTCTCTGATTGTCTGTTATTGGTGTGTAGGAATGCTTGTGATTCGTGCACATTGATTTTGTATCCTGAGACTTTGCTGAAGTTCCTTATCAGCTTAAGGAGATTTTGGGCTGAGATGATGGGGTTTTCTAAATATACAATCATGTCATCTGCAAACAGGAACAATTTGACTTCCTCTTTTCCTAATTGAATACCCTTCATTTCTCTCTGTTGCCTGATTGCCCTGGCCAGAACTTCCAATACTATGTTGAATAGGAATGGAGAGAGAGGGTATCTTTGTCTTATGCCAGTTTTCAAAGGGAATGCTTCCAGTTTTTACCCATTCGGTATTATATTGGCTGTGGGTTTCTCATAAATAGCTCTTATTATTTTGAGATATGTTCCATGAATATCTAGTGTATTCAGAGTTTTTAGCATGGACTCTTGAATTTTGTTGAAGGTCTTTTCTGCATCTATTGAGATAATCACGTGGTTTTTGTCATTGGTTCTGTTTATGTGATGGATTACATTCATCAATTTGCATATAGTGAACCAGCCTTGCATCCCAGGGATAAAGCCAACTTGACCACGATGTATAAGCTTTTTAATTTGCTGCTGGATTTGGTTTGCCAGAATTGTATTGAGGATTTTTGCATCAATATTCATCAGGGATATTGGCCTGAAATTTTCTTTTTTTGTTGTGTCTCTGCCAGGCTTTGGTATCAGGATGATGCTGTCCTCATAAAATGAATTAGGGAGATTCTCTCTTTTTCTATTGTTTGGAATAGTTTCAGAAGGAATGCTACCAGCTCCTTTTGTACCTCTGATAGAATTCGGCTGGGAATTCGTCTTGTCCTGGACTTTTTTGATGGGTAGGCTATTAATTACTGCCTCAATTTCAGAGTTTGTTATTGGTCTATTCAGTGATTTGACTTCTTCCTGGTTTAGTCTTGGGAGGATGTGTGTGTCCAGGAATTTATCCATTTCTTCTAGATTTTCTAGTTTATTTGTGTAGAGGTATTTACAATATTCTCAGATCATAGTTAGTATTTCTGTGGGATCAGTGGTGATATACCCTTCATCATTTTTTATTGTGTCTCTTTGATCCTTCTGTCTTTTCTTCTTTATTAGCCTGGCTAGCAGTCTATTTGGTTGATCTTTTCAAAACACCAGCTCCTGGATTCATTGATTTTTTGAAGGGTTTTTCATGTCTCTATCTTCTTCAGTTCTGCTCTGACCTTAGTTATTTCTTGCCTTCTACTAGCTTTTGAATTTGTTTGCTCTTGCTTCTCTAGTTCTTTTAATTGTGATGTTAGGGTGTCGATTTTACATCTTTCCTGTGTTCTCTTGTGGGCATTTAGTGCTATAAATTTCCCTGTATACACTGCTTTTAATGTGTCCCAGACTTTCTAGTACATTGTTTTATTGGTTTCAAAGAATATCTTTATCCTCCTTCATTTCATTATTTATCCAGTAGTTATTCAGGAGCAGGTTGTTCAGTTTCCATGTAAATGTGTAGTTCTGAGTGAGTTTCTTAATCCTGAGTTATAATTTGATTGCACTGTGGTCTGAGAGACTGTTATGGTTTCCATTCTTTTGCATTTGCTGAGGAGTGTTTTACTTCCAATTATGTGACCAATTTTAGAATAAGTGCAATGTGGTGCTGAGAAGAATGTATATTCTGTTGATCTGGGGTAGAGAGTTCTATAGATGTCTATTAGGTCTGCTTGGTCCAGAACTGAGTTCAAGTCCTAGATATCCTTGTTAATTTTCTGTCTTATTGACCTGTCTAATATTGACAGTGTGGTGTTAAAGTCTCCCACTATTATTGTGTGGGAGTCTAAGTCTCCTTGTAGATGTCTAAGAACTTGCTTTATGAATCTAGGTGCTCCTATATTGGGTGCACATATATTTAGGATAGCTAGCTCTTCTTGTTGCATTGATCCCTTTACCATTATGTAATGGCTTTCTCTGTCTCTTTTGATCTTTGTTGGTTTAAAGTCTGTTTTATCAGAGACTCGGATTGCAAACCCTGCTTTTTTTTGCTTTCCATTTGCTTGGTAAATATTCCTCCATCCCTTTATTTTGAGCCTACGTGTCTTTGCACATGAGATGGGTCTCCTGAATACAGCAAACTGATGGGTCTTGACTCTTTATCCAATCTGCCAGTCTGTGTCTTTTAATTAGGGCAGTTAGCCCATTTACATTTAAGGTTAATATGTTATGTGCAAACTTGATCCTGTCATTATGATGCTAGCTGGTTATTTTGCCCATTAGTTGATGTAGTTTCTTCATAGCATCAATGGTCTTTACCATTTGGCATGTTTTTGCAGTGGGTGGCACCAGTTTTTCGTTTCAATGCTTATTGCTCCCTTCAGGAGCTCTTGTAAGACAGGCCTAGTAGTGACAAAATCTCTCACATTTGCTTTTCTGTAAAGGATTTTGTTTCTCCTTCACTTATGAAGCTTAGTTTGGCTGGATATGAAATTCTGGGCAGAAAATTCTTTTCTTTAACAATGTTGAATATTGGCCCCCACTCTCTTCTGGATTGTAGGGTTTCTGCAGAGAGATCTGCTTTTAGTCTGATGGGCTTCTTTTTGTGGATAACCCGACCTTTCTCTCTGGCTGCCCTTAACATTTTTTCCTTCATTTCAACCTTTTGTGAATCTAATAATCTAACGAGTATATGTCTTGGGGTTGCTCTTCTTGATGAGTATCTTTGTGGTGTTCTCTGTATATTCTTAATTTGAATGTTGACCTATCTTGCTAGGTTGAGGAAGTTCTTCTGGATAATATCCTGAATTGTGTTTTCCAACTTGGTTCCCTTCTCCCTGTCACTTTCAGGTACACCAATCAAATTTAGGTTTGGTCTTTTCACATAGTCCTATATTTCTTGGAGAGTTTGTTTATTCCTTTTCATTCTTTTTTCTCTAATCTTGTCTTTAAGCTTTATTTCATTAAGTTGATCTTCAATCTCTGATATACTTTCTTCCGCTTGATCGATTCAGCTATTGATATTTGTATATGCTTCATGAAGTTCTTGTGCTGTGTTTTTCAGCTCCATCAGGTCATTTATGTTCTTCTCTAAACTGGTTATTCTAGTTAGTAATTCATCTAATCTTTTTTCAAAGTTCTTAACTTCCTTGCATTGAGTTAGAACATTCTCCTTTAACTGAAAGGAGTTTGTTGTTACCCACCTTTGAAGCCTACTTCTGTCATTTCATCAAACTCATTCTCCATGCAATTTTATTCCTTAATGATAAGAAGCTGTGATTTTTTTGAAGGAGAAGAGGCATTCTGGTTTTTGGAATTTTCAGCCTTTTTGCACTGGTTTCTCCCCATCTTTGTGGATTTACCTACTTTTTGTGTTTGATGTTGGTGACCTTCGGATGGGATTTCTGAGTGGACATCATTTTTGTTGATGTTGATGCTATTCCTTTCTGTTTGTTAGTTTTTCTTCTAACAGTCAGGCCTCTCTGCTGCAGGTCTGCTGGAGTTTGTTGGACATCCACTCCATGCCCTATTTGCCTGGGTATCACCAGTGGAGGCTGCAGAACAGCAAAGATTGCTACCTGTTTCTTCCTCTGGAATCTTTGTCCCAGAGGAGTATCTGTCAGTTGCCAGCTGGAGCTCTCCTGTATGAGGTATCTTCTGGCTCCTCCTAGAAGGTGTCTCCCAGTCAGGAGGCCCAGGGTTCAGGGACCCACTTGAGGAGACAGTCTGACCCTTAGCAGAACTTGAACGCTGTGCTGGGAGATCTGCTGTTCTCTTCAGAGCTGGCAGGCAGGGATGTTAAAGTCTGCTGAAACTGCCCCCACAGCTGCCCCTTCCTCCAGGTGCTCTGTCCCAGAGAGATGGCAGTTTTATCTATAAGTCCCTGACTGGGGCTGCTGCCTTTTTTCAGAGATGCCTTGCTCAAACAGAAGGAATCTAGAGAGGCAGGCTGGCTACAGCAGGCCTTGCAGTGCTGTGTTGTGCTCTGCCCAGTCGTAACTTCCTTGCAGCTTTGTTTACACTATGAAAGGAAAACCTCCTACTCAAGCCTCAGTAATGGCAGACACCCCTCCCCACACTGAGTTCCAGCATTGCAGGTCAACTTCACACTGCTGTGCTGGCAGCAAGAATTTCAAGCCAGTGGATCTTAGCTTGCTCCACAGGGGTGGGATCTGCTGAGCTAGACCACCTGACTCCCTGACTTCAGTCTCTTTTCCAGAGGAGTGAACAGTTCTGTCTTGCTGACATTCCAGGCATCACTGGGGTATGAAAAAAAGACTCCTGCAGCTACCTCAGTGTCTACCCAAATGGTCGCCCAGTTTTGTGCTTGAAACCCAGGACCCCGGTGGCATAGGCACTGGAGGGAACCTCCTGGTCTGTAGGTTGCAAAGACCATGGGAAAAGCATAGTATCTGGGACGGAATGCACCATTCCTCATGGCATAGTCCCTCACAGCTTCCCTTGGCTAAGGGAGGGAGTTTTCTGAACCCTTGCTCTTCCCGAGTGAGGCAACACCCCACCCTGCGTCAGCTCGCCCTCCATGGGCTGCACCCACTGTCTAACCAGTCCAAATAAGATGAGCCGGGTACTTCCATTGGAAATGCAGAAATCATCCACCTTCTGCATTGATCTTACTGTGAGCTGCACACCAGAGCTGTTCCTATTCAGCCATCTTGCCAGCATCCCCACAGATATTATCTTTTAAAAGGTTGGGAGTGAGTTGAGAATAGCTTTTTCATAATATACACACAGGCTTCTAGAAGCAGACAGTAAATCTTCCCAAAGTGTTGTGGGCACTTCCCATGGGCCAAATGTGAGGTCCTTCAAGGTCTGGCAGAAGGAAGACCAACAACCCAATGGCTGCTGACTGTTCCACACTGTCCTACTCTGGGCCTCCGCCCACCTTCCAGGCCTGTTAAGTCCATTGTTTGTTGTCCTTAGAACTAGGTAGGTCTCACCCAGCTGGGACAGAGTGGTCACCAGGACCTGGATCTGGCAGTGCTGTGGCCTAAAGAGGTGGCTGAGCCTGTGTCCTGCATCCCAAGAGCACCTTCCCAACCCCCACACCCAGACAGCCACCAAGCTGCCCCCACCATTCCTGCCACCACCCAAAGGCGCTGCATCCAGGCTCAGTGGGCCTTCATCTATACCCAGCAGGTTCCGGCCTGGGAGAGGCCACCACCACCCTCAGTCTCTGAGGTGTGCGGAGAAGGGAGGCTTGCTGCAGCTTCAAGGCCCAGGCACCCACCACAAGGGTCCTGGTGGCAGCCACCACAAGGGTCCTGGTGTCACTGGGCAGAGGTTGCAGCCTATCCTGGTTCCAGCTCCCCTACTGGCCAGGGTGAGGGCTCAGAGGGCCCAGGGAGCTGGTCCCGCACCATCTCACTGCACTTTCTGCCAGATCAGAACTCTTTTTGTTATTATTACTTTCTTGAGACAGAGTCTTGCTCTGTTGCCCAGGGTGGAGTGCTCTGTTGCCCAGGCTGGAGTGCAGCGGTGTGACCTCGGCTCACTGCAACCTTCCCCTCCCAGGTTTAAGTGATTCTCCCACCTCAACCTCCTGAGTAGCTGGGATTACAGGTAGGCACCACCACGCCCAGCTAATTTTTGTATTTTTAGTAGAGACAGGATTTCACCATGTTGGCCAAGCTGGTCTCAAACTCCTGACCTCAGGTGATCCATCCGCCTTGGCCTCCCAAAGTGCTGGGATTACAGGCATGAGCCACCATGCCCAGCCTGGACCAGAACTCTTAATTGTATTTTTGTACCCATGTACCAATCTCTCTTCATCCACCTCTCCCAGCTGTCCTTCTCAGACTGTAGAAAGCATCCTTCTACTCACTGTTTCCACAGGTATTTCATGGAGAGCAAGTAATCACATGAAAAGGTGTTCAAAATTATTAGCTTTTAGGGAAATGCAAATTGAAACAAAAATAAGCTATCACTACTCATCTATCAGAATGGCTAAAATTAAAAATCATGACAACACCAAATGCTGGTAAGGATGTGTAGAAACTGGATCACTCATACATTGCTGATAGAAACATAAAATAGTTCATCCACTCTAGGAAATTTTGGGAGTTTCTCAGAGAAAAACACACAACTATCATATGACCCAGCAATTGCACTCCCACTCATTCATCCCAGAAAAATAAAAACTTCACACAAAAAACTGTCAAACCAATGTTTATAGCAACTTTATTTATAATACTAATAGCTAAGAACTAGATTCAACCCAGATGTTTTTCAATAGGTGAATGGATAAACAAACTGTTGTAAATACATAGCATGGAATACTACTTAGCAATGTAAAGGAATGGATTCTTGATGTATGAAACAACTTGGATAGATTGCCAGGAAATGATGCTGAGCAAAAAACATCAATCCCGAAAGGTTACATAAATGTGATCCTACTTATATAACATTTTTAAAATAACAACATTTTAGAAGTAGAGGACAGATGACTATCCACTGTATGAATACTTGGTGTTCCTGAAAAGGGAACCAAGAAGTGCAATCAGACAAATTTAAAGAGAGTATTAAAGAAAACTTCCATGGACCAAAGAACACCCAAGTCTTTAGCCTAAAACATTCATCATGTCCAAAGCTGGTGGTAGGCATCACTTCAGTAACAGTAGATACTAGGAGATAATGAAGCAAGAACCATAAAATTTTAAAGCAGTAGAGATTTGACCCAGAAATGTAGTACACAGCCAAGTTATGGATCAAATATAAAGGCAACATAAAAAAGTCTCCATTATCCAAAAACTAAAAATGACATTCAATTACCCATCCATAAATGCAGACTTGTATATACAAACTAAATTTTAAAAATAAACTTTTAAATGTCATGAGTATGGAAATCATCATGTAAAACAACTGACTATGGACAAGAATATTTAGAAATGGACCATATTTAAATAATAACAATTCAAAATTCAATTGTAACAATTCTTGAATATTATTTAAAACATTATAATAAGCTGGCTCAAATCTAATAATATGTACATAAAAACCAAGCCATGGGTAGTGGAGTGTGTGAGGTAACAGTGTGATAATTGTGCTAACGTCTGCATCTTTTATACAGTGGTATTAATAGATAATGCTTCTGTGGTGGTTAATACTGAGTGTTAACTTGATTGGATTGAAGGATCCAAAGTATTGATCCTGGGTGTGTCTGTGAAGGTGTTGCCAAAGGAGATTAACATTTGAGTCAGTGGGCTGGGAAAGGCAGACCCACACTTAACCTGGTTGGGCACCATCTAATCAGCTTCCAGAACAGCTAGAATATAAAAAGCTGGCAGAAAAACATGAAAAGACTAAACTGGCCTAGCTTCCCAGCCTACATCTTTCTCTGGTACTGGATGCTCCCTGCCCTTGAACATCAGACTCCAAGTTCTTCAGTTTGGTACTTGGACTGGCTCACCTTGTTCCTCAGCTTGCAGATAGCCTATTTTGGGACCTTGTGATCACGTGAGTTAATATTTAATCAACTCCCCTTCTTATATATCTCTATCATCTTAGTTCTGTCCCTCTAGAGAACCCTAACACAGATTTTGGTACCAGGAGTGGTTCCAGAGGAACAGAATATTAAAGATGGAGTTCTTTCATTGGTTTTAGGGTTTCTGGAGTTGGCTGTTTGATATGATTAGATTCAAAAATGCTAAGGACTCTACTTCTATAGCATGGAGAACACTGATTCAGTGTTCTTTGGTGTGAACTGTTTAGAGAGTTATGCAAAATAAACGCATTTGACATTCCTGGTTCACGGCCCATGAGACGCAAGGAGTTTAGTGACTCTATAAATAAACTCTTTGACTATATGTGGAGAACCAAGAAACATAATGAAACTCGTTGGTTGCTCCTAAGTTCACTGGACAAAGCAATGAAAGAAAATGAACTTAGGGATTCTAACTCCTGGCTTCAGAAGCAGATACTGAACCTCAAATCTGCTGTGATTGCCCTGAGTGAAAGTCTTATCTCCTGCAAAGAAAGAGCTGAAATTGTGGAAAAACAGACACAAGCTCTTATTGTGCGAGTGGCTGACCTGCAATGAAGGGTACATGCACAGCCTTGCCAGGTATCTCCTATTAAAGTGAGGCCATTGATTCGAAAATAATGGGATCCTGCAACTTGGAATGGGGACATGTGGGAGGACCCTGATGAAGCTGGGGACACTGAGTTTGTAAACTCTGATGAACCTTTTTTGCCAGAAAAAACAGCTTCCCCATCCCCAGTAGTGCTGACATCCTCTCCCTCACCCATGCGGCCATCAGCCTTTCCAACTTGGTCTGGAGAGATAAATCTTGTGTTGCCTAAGGCAACAGTGATGGACTCTCCTGAGGCAGTTGCCAGACAAAATAATGTTGATTCTCTTCAGGAGCTACCCCCAACACCCCTGTTTGCTTCTAGACCTATAACTAGACTAAAGTCCTGATAGGCCCCAAGAGGTGAGGTTGAGAGTGAGACCTATAAGGAGGTTAACTACACTTGAAAAGAACTGCTTGAGTTTTCTAATTTGTATAAACAGAAATCTGGAGAACAGGCATGGGAATGGATATTAAGGGTGTGGGATAATGGTGGAAGGAACACAGAGTTGGATCAGGCTGAATTTGTTGATTTGGGCCCACTAAGTAGAGATTCTGCATTTAATATTGCAGCTCAGGGAGTTAAAAAAAAAAGAAAAAAAGAGGATCTAATAGTTTATTTGCATGGTTAGCTGAAATACAGATTGAAAGATGGCCCACTGTGAGGGAGCTGGAAATGTTTGATCTCCCTTGGTTTAATGTAGAGGAAGGGATCCAGACCTACTCATCCCAGATGGAAGGGCCCAGAAGATACACCCTTGACCAATACCTTGCAAAATAGATCTGTGAGGGCAGCACTTGCATCTTTGAAGAGTCCTGTAATTCTCTGTATGTCAGATCTAACAGTGGGAACCACAGTCGCTCAACTACAAAATGTAAATACAATGGGAATAATTGGATCCCAAGGTGGTGGAGGCCAAGTGGCGGCACTCAACCATCAAAGGCAAGGTGGGCATAGATACCATAACAGACAGCAGTGCAAAGCAGCAGTCAGAATAGTCTGACTCATGTAGAGTTCTGGCAATGACTGATTAATAACAGTGTTCCTAGAAGTGAAATTGATAGGATGCCTACTGCATTCCTACTTAATTTTTTAAAATTATACTTTAAGTTCTAGGGTACATGTGCACAAGGTGCAGGTTTGTTACATATGTATACATGTGCCATGTTGGTGTGCACCCATTAACTCATCATTTACATTAGGTATATCTCCTAATGCTATCCCTCCCCCCTCCCCTCTCCCCACAATAGACCCCCGTGTGTGATGTTCCCCTTACTGTGTCCACGTGATCTCATTGTTCAGTTCCCACCTGAGTGAGAACATGTGGTGTTTGGTTTCTGTTCTTGCGATAGTTTGCTGAGAATGATGGTTTCCAGCTGCATCCATGTCCCTACAAAGGACACGAACTCATCCTTTTTTTATGGCTGCATAGTATTCCATGGTGTATATGTGCCACATTTTCTTAATCCAGTCTGTCACAGATGGACATTTGGGTTGATTCCAAGTCTTTGCTATTGTGAATAGTGCTGCAATAAACATACGTGTGCATGTGTCTTTATAGCAGCATGATTTATAATCCTTTGGGTATATACCCAGTAATGGGATGGCTGGGTCATATGGTATTTCTAGCTCTAGATCCTTGAGGAATCTCCACACTGTTTTCCACAATGGTTGAACTAGTTTACAGTCCCACCAACAGTGTAAGAGTGTTCCTATTTCTGCACATCCTGTCCAGCACCTGTTGTTTCCTGACTTTTTAATGATTGCCATTCTAACTGGTGTGAGATTGTATCTCATTGTCATTTTGATTTGCATTTCTCTGATGGCCAGTGATGATGAGCATTTTTTCATGTGTCTGTCGGCTGTATGAATGTCTTCTTTTGAGAAATGTCTATTCATATCCTTTGCCCACTTTTTGATGGGGTTGTTTGTTTTTTTCTTGTGAATTTGTTTGAGTTCTTTGTAGATTCTGGATAGTAGCCCTTAGTCAGATGAGTAGATTGGTGCTAACTATGAGGTAATATAATAATAATCTCATTTCTAGAAGACTAATCTGGATGCACTTGAAAGAATGGATGGGAAGGGGCCAAGAATGGAAGCAGAGTGGTCATGTTAAAAATGGTGGAGCTGCAGCAGTAGGGATATAGAGATATGGGTGATTTTAAGCAATATTAGGAAGTGGAATGAACTGGTACTGATGACTGACTGCAGTAGGTGAGGTGGCACAGAAATTACTCATATAATTCTGGCTTGAGCAGTTTCACAATTGTTGGTGACTTTTAAGGAGAATGGGGGAATGGAGGAAGACTTGGCTTGGGGGCAAAGACCATGAATCTAATTTGAACATGTTGAATTTGAGGTGCCTGAGAGACATCCAAGTAAAAATGACAAAGATGTTATGTAAACACACACACACCCACACACCACAGAGAAAACACACTAATGAATATAAATCCAAAACCTCAATAAAAATTAGTGACTAAAAGTGAGTTTTGTTATAGGATTGCATATACTCTTTAAAATAAAGAAACCTATTAATAAAAATTATATTAATCAACTAAAGGAAAAATATATAATTTCAGCAAATTTACAAGTTATTTAGTAATGTTTAATATACAGTCCTGATTTAAACACTTACTAAAACAAAAGTATATACATATTTATTTAATATATGTAAGATATGGCAATGACAAACATTACAAAAGTATGTAACTTATATTTGATGATATCTGGTTTCTGCCATCACTTTTTCCCTTTTCCACAAGCACATCAAAGCCCCAGATAAGGATGCTCCTTTAACTTACACTCCAAAGCAAAAATAACGTAGAGCAGAACTAAGCCCAATCATTTGCCAACATGTAAAATGAGTGGGACAAAATCCTTTGTTATTACACAACATTGAAGTTTGATGCTTGCTTGTTACTGCTGCATAACAAATGAAAGCCTAGAAATGGAATGCTGATTTAACAAAAACAAGAGCAACGAAGATAAGCCATTAAAACATAAGGGATAGGCTAAAGGGGTGAGCAGCTAGGAAGCAGTTGCTGGAGACTGAAATGATGACAACCCCTGTTACATAGTGATGAAGCCATAAATATGTCACCTGTGACAATATGGAAGGCAAATAATGTACTCATTATTTGTGCTTTCAAGTTAATAACTGGAAAAACAGACTATTAAAAATGTATTTAGTAAAATACTTACTAAGTACTACATGAAAGAAATGAGCCCAGGAAGTAACTAACCAGAAGGAATAAAGGGAATCCAGAAATTCCAGGACTTGCAGCATTGAAAGTTGCAACAATGTCTCATCTGGAATGAGCAAAATGTGAAACTTGGAAGAGCTCTGAGTAACCAAATCTTGTTAAAACCGAATCTCATGTGAAGTGTCATGTTAAGGCTGGCTGTATTAAGGAGTCACCAAACACATCCTTTAGTTGGACAAAATGGCTCAGAAAAAGAAGCCATGGGGAGACAACATGTTTAACTCAAGATACTCATAATTAATTATAAGTTTAGATGGAAGGCGTGTGTCGAAAATTATGGGTGTGGCTATACGTATGAGTCTGGCATATCAAATAAAAACAAAATTTTTGAGAGACTCATACTTCATATCTTTTTTCCAGTTTTTGGCCAGTAAAAATAAAGCTCCTGTGAACACTTATGTACGAACTTTGCATGGACAAATGTTTTCGTTTCTCTTGAGTAAATACTTAGGAGTAGAATGGATCTAGTTAAGAACAGCAGGCAAGTTGTCTTACAAAGTGGTTGCCTAATTTTACCTTCCCATCAGAAGCATATGAGAGTTCCAGTTGCTTCACATCCTTGTCAACACTTGGTATGGTCAATCTTTTTTATATCAGCCATTCCAAAATGTCTGCAGTGGTATCTCATTGTAGTTTTAACATGCATTTCCCCAATGTCTTCTGACCTTGAACATCTTTTCATATGTTTATTTGTCATCTGTACCGCTTCTGGTCAAGTGTTCAAGTTTTGTCCTATTTAAAAATTGGGTTGTTTGTTTATTAATTTGTTAATTAATTATATATTCTGTATACAAGTTTGTTTGTTTGTTTTTGAGACAGGGTCTCACTTTGTCACCCAGGCTGGAGTGCAGTGGCGTGATCTCGGCTCACTGCAGCCTCAACCTCCCAGGGTTCAAGCCATCATCCCATCTCAGCCCCCCAGGTAGATGGGGTTACAGGCATGCACCATCTTTTGTATTTTTGTAGAGACAGGGTTTCACCATGTTGCCCAGGTTGGCCTCGAACTCCTGAGCTTGAGCTCAAGCCACCCACCTCGGCCTCCCACAGTGCTGGGATTACAGGCATGAGCCATCGCACCTGGCCAACAAGTCTTTTTTTGATATGATTTGCAAATATAGTCTTCCTGTCTGGGGCTTGTCTTTTCATTGTCATGACAATTTCTCAATGTCTGTGAAAAACAGACATTTTTTATTTTAATGAAATCCAATATTTATTCTTTTTCATTCAATATTTATTCTTTTTCTTTATGGATTGTACTTTTAATTTCATATATAAAAATCTTTTTCTAACCTTTGGTTCACCAAAGTTTTCTTCTATTTTTGATTTCACAAGAAGAGACTGTGTAGCTCTATTTATTACAGATCTGGCATGGCTAGTCAGTGAGAAAAAGTGCTGCATATTGTGTTGAGACAGTTGGCATCAGTCTGTATGGAAATGAAATTCAGTCCCCTACTTCACATCATATATAAAAATAAATTGCAATTTTAAATTTTAAACGATGAAAATTATAACTTTTTATAACATAATATAGGAGAATATCTTTAAGTCCCTGGGGTAGGTGAAGTCATCTTGAGACCAAAATAAGTCAAAACCAGAGAGGAAAATATTGGTGAATCTGACTACATTAAAATTGAGAAAATGTCCTTATCAAAAAATAAAGTGTCAGAGCGTAAAAATATAAAGCCTCAAACAAGAGGAAGCTCTTAAAACACATATTGCCAACAAAATATTCATATCCAGAATGTATCTGATAATCCTTAAAATTAGTTTTTTTAAAAAAGACAGTAGAAAGACAGGCATAAGAGTTGAAAGAGGAGATCTAAACAACCATTAAATTAATGAAGTTTCTCAATTACATCACTAATTATCAAAAGATAAATTAATGCCAAACTGTGATGTCATTTTACTCCCACCAGATTTGGGTAGAGGACATCAAATCTGACAATCTGATATTGTTGAAAATATGGAGAAATCAGACTCTTATACGCTGCTGTTGTGAGCATAAATCTATTAACATCATCTAATAATGTTAACGATATGCATGCTCTTTGACCCTGCAATTCACTTCTAGATGTACACCTTCAGAATCTCTGGTACACATGTGCTAAGAGACTTGAACAAGAATATTCACAGCAGTACTGATCAACATAGCAAATAAAATCAACCGGGGAAGGGATATTATGCTAGTATATATTCATTTGATAGAATATTATGAGACTGAAAACACTGTCACAAACTTAGAAAAAGACTGTTTTTCTATAGCCTTGGTAACAAATAGCCACCAAAACCAGTTTTAAATCCAGTTTTAAATCTGTTCAATTGATCAGCGTCTCAGTGAACACCTTTTGTAAGTCTATCATTCAGTGTCAGTCCTGCCCTCCTGGATGCCAGCCAGTCAAGGATGGACTTACCAGTAAACACACCTCTGAGTGCCAACCAATCAATAGCAGGCTCACCTATCTGCAGATGGCATCACCTGCAACTGCCTCTGAAAGTCCACCAATCACTGAGCTCTATGCTTCCCACAAATCCCACAGAAGTTTCATCAGCTGTCTGCTCTGCTCTGGCGACTGTGCCTAACCAGCATAGCTCTATCTTACAATAAGAAGCAATAAATTCAGCTTTGTCATGTTATAACAGGTATTGAATGGTGGTCTCATCATCACTGGCCAATTGTAGAGTTGATTATACAGAAAAAGAAGTATAGTTTACAAGCCTGAACATGAACAGACATCAGGATTTACATTAAGGAAGGAAAGTTACAGGAAAAAAACATAGTATGAGTCCGTTTAAGAAAAAGTAAAAATCATGTAAAACTGAATAAAACATTAATCAGGAACCCATATGAGATAACACTACAAAGAAAATCAAGGGAATGATTGATACAAAGTTCAATATCATGGTTACTTAAGGAAAGGAAAGGTGATGGACCAGGAGGGGACCAGAGGCCTTCAAGGGTATTGTTAATGTTGTATTCTTAAGGTGGCTGTTGAATACAGTTATTCATTCTATTGTTATGTTCATGCTGTACACATATTTTATAAAAATTATATCTATGCAATATTTAATGACATAAAACAAGCATTTCTTAAGGGTTTGCAGTGTGCAGGCTCTGTAACATGTACTCTGCATGCACCTTCTCCTTATAACAAGCCTACAACATAGAAATTATCCCCATTTTACAGAGGAAGAAAACAAGGCTTGCAGTGGTTAAACAACTTTCCCAAGGACACAGGCTAGGGTGCCTAGGATTTGAACCCAAGTGATGGCTGATGCCAGAGCCCAAAGTCTTACTTGAGCAATCTCTATACACAAGTCAGTAAAAAGCCATGGGTCTTGATAAAGTCTATGAGCTAGTTTTGTGAGTGCATATGGCTTTAAAGGTCTAATTAATTAGGAGTAATGAGTGAAAGCTTCAGAGAGACATATTTGGGGTCACTATAAGAAAAAGGCTTCCAAATACTCAGATCAAATCAGAGAGGTGATGGGTCACCTATGGATGATAAACTTCCCATCCCAAGCCGTGTTCAAGTATGCTCTAGGCAGAACCCTACTGGAGATTTTACAGGAGAGATTAACATACCAGACAGTGAGACTGAGCTATCCTCACAGTTCCTTCTGTCCTAGGACCTCAAATTCCTATGCTCCTTGTGGTCCTAGGAAGAGTTCTGGACTAGCACTGAGTCTCTAATCACCTATGTTTTATTTCAGAGCACTGTAAAAACTGGTGATAATTTGCTTTATTTTATTTTCCTTTATTCACCTGTGTTCAGAGTTGCTTTAGCAATCTCCAAATGTGACCATCATTATGAACACATGAGGTTTAATCTATTCCATATGTTTTTACTCATTTTAGTTATTATTCTTTTGATGCCCCAATTGACCCTGTAGGAGCCTCTTGCAGTTGGCCTATGAGTCTTTGATAGAATCCCAATAGCCAGACAGCTTCCTTTCTTTCTGAATCCATGTGAAGTTCCAGACTCATCTTGAAGATTTCCTGCCCTAGACCTGAAAACAACCATTTCTCCAAGGAGCCCTGGGTCCTTTTAATGAGAAATGGTGTCCTTCAGCATTAAGATCTAGATTCAGTATGATTATTTAATATATGCATTCATTGTATACTGATTACCACAATCCAATTGATGAACACATCCATTACCACCCATAATTATCACTTGTGTGTGTGTATGTGTGTGTGTATGCATGTGTGTGTGTGTGCATGTGTGTGTGTGTGTGTGTTAAGGACACTTGAAATCCTATCAAATTTCAAGTAAACACTACAGTGATCAGTATACAGTGTATATGTATACCAAATCATCACATTGTACACATTAAATATATATAATTTTATTTGTCAATTAAGTATTTTAAAAAGAAAATGAAATTTAAAAGGAAGTCTGGAGGCAGATAGCTCATGCATGGAGGATGCCTTGAACATCCGTGAACTGAGTCACAAGGCTGATACAGAGACTTAGCTGTCCTGTTGTCAGCTAACTACTCCACAAGTAAAATATTTGAGTTTATTAGACAAGAGTAAATGAGAGGGAACAAAATGCAAAATAATCAAAGGACAAAGAGGCTTGCCTGATTACAAAAATCAGGATTTAAGCAAGAAATAAATTCGTCAAGTCAACATTTATTAATCTACTATGTGCAAATCCAGTTCTAAGTGCTGAGTGGTTAGTAATAAAGTCAGCTTCTTCTCAAAATGCAGGAAGCTTCAGAGACATTTCCCACACCTCAGGCAGCAATCTGGGGTATCGAGGAAACCTCCAGCCACATGATAAAGGTGGCCTCATTCTAGAGTCACCCTCTATATTCTGCCCCTTTTGCTACATTTAGGAGCCCACTGTTGAGATGAAAATCAGGAGGACCAGTCTCCGGATTGTGCTCCTCCCTCCACTCCACCACTCTTACTAGGAGTAGCTTTTAACTTTGCCACCAGCTCAGGATCTCAGGGCTATTGCCACACCAGCCTACTGAGACCAAAGATGTAAACTGCTGTCCCCAAGACTGGGTGAAGAGGAGCAAGATTCAACCTTGCCACCCACTTTTTGACCTCAGGCCTCCCTCTTCCTCCTCCCTAAGAAGAACCTTTAGTTCCAGACATGAAAAACTGGCATTCTGGCACTTATCCAGGGCTATAGGGTGTGTGAAATTCCACCACCCTACAGTCCTGGATAAGTGAGCCTCATGGAATAGACTCACTATGGAATATACTTGTTATGTAAATACTGGTCACTTTAACTTTCTGAGCTTCTCTTTCCCAACTGTCAATTGAGAAAAACAATGAACACTGACTTCTCCTATTTCTCAAAGTCATCTCAAAGCCACATGAGGATTACCACAAACTTGCAGGTGAGAAAATGCTTGGCAATGTAAGAAGTGTCATGCAAATTAGTTGATGCTATTATTAGTCTCACGGATCAAAAACGCTTGAACCCCAAATGTAACACTTGAAAGGAAAGCATTCTTTTTCATTCACTTTACAAGTTATACCTCCCCTTTTCCCTACATCTTTGTTTAGAATCTGGACCCTGAAGTTAGAGGACCAAGATTCAAATCCCAGCTTCATCAGTACTAGCTATGTGACATTGGGAATGTTACTTGATCCCTGTTTATCTTGGTTTCTCCATTTGTTAAATGCGGATGAGAATAATATCTACCCAAATAAGGTGCCCAATGCAGTGCCCAACAGCATGAAGCCCAATAAAGATTAGTTAACATCACATCCACAATTGACATCTTTAGGTATTAGATTTTCATCATCCCGGAGTATTTTCCTTCTTCAAGCTTTTTCTTTCTAAGTGACACTTTCTTGGCTACTGATTGCACTCCTCACAGACTTGAAACATTCAAACGCACAAGGTGCTATTTAGGAGATGTTGGAAGTTGGGTTTCCTTCTCTATAAAACTGAGTAATGATAGTCACCTCCCAGGGCTGTTGTAAGAATGAATGAGCTACAGTATGTAAAATGTCTTAGCACAGAGTGCTTAAGAAATTATTAGTTCCCAGCCAGGTGCGGTGGCTCACTCCTGTAATTCCAGCACTTAGGAAGGCCAAGGCAGGCGGATCATCTGAAGTCAGGAGTTCAAGATCACCTGGTCAACATGGTGAAACCCCGTCTCTACTAAAAATACAAAATTAGCCAGGTATGGTGGCATGCGCCTGTAATCCCAGCTACTCGGTAGGCTGAGACAGGAGAATCACTTGAAACCGGGAGGTGGAGGTTGCAGTGAGCCTAGATTGCTCCATTGCACTCCAGCCTGGGCAACAAGAGTGAAACTCTCTCAAAAAAAAGAAAGAGAGAGAGAGTGAGGGAAGGAAGGAAAGAAGGAAGGAAGGAAGGAAGGAAGGAAGGAAGGAAGGAAGGAAGGAAGGAAGGAAACAGAAAGAGAAAGAAAGAAGGAAGGAAGGAAAGAAAGAAAGAAAGAAAGAAAGAAAGAAAGAAAGAAAGAAAGAAAGAAAGAGAAAGAAAGAAAGAAAGAAAGAAAGAAAGAAAGAAAGAAAGAAAGAAAGAAAGAAAGAAAGAAAGAAAAGAGTTATTCTTTCCCTTTATCCCACCCACGCCTCACCACAAACCTTGTTGTGGGGATAACATGTAAAAGTGAACAAAACTGAGAAGATCACATCACACATCGCTCAGCCCCTAGTGAGAGACACAGGTAACAAACAGGAAAAGACAAAAACAGTGCTAGGTAGTGGTGAGTGCAATGAAGAAGCTCCCAGAGCATGAAGAGAGGAGAATAACCAGTGGCTCTTTCATGCAGGGAATTAGGGTAGACCTCTGGGGAGAGACCCACACTCAGACTTGGATGGAATTATTTCTCTTATGCGTGTTCAGTTAGGGCTTGTAGATATGCTCTGTCGTGATTATCTAATCTTGGGAGGAACAATGTCAGATGGGTTTCAAGATGAGTATGAGAATTGGTCTCCCTTTTGAAAAAACAGGAATTGAGTTCACACTAATCACAAAATACATCAAGCCTATTTGAGTCTTGTGTGCATCATGGATTGAAGTGTATCTTTGCACTTAGTCAAGAAGTTCCAGTGAGAAGAATGCTCCTTAACATCCTAAGTGCAATAGAGTAGTTGAAATGAGCCATGGATGATAAATCTACTTAGGAAAGCACACACCATGGAAAAGTAGTGTTGGTTGCCCTACCTACTTCTGATGACATAGCCTTGCAGGGAGGGAAAGGAGCCAATGGGTAAAAGTCTGGTCTTGCTCTGAAAGGTACAAGGGGGAGGAGGATTGGGGGAAACTCACCCAAAAATGACTCAGCTCTGACCTCAGACTCAAGAAGCCACAATAAGCAACATGAATGGAACTGGAGGGAAATAAACCAGGCATAGAAACACAAATGTTGCATATTCTTACTCATGTGGGAACTAAAAACGTGCACTTCATGGAGAATAGAATGATGGTTATCAGAGACTGGGAACAGTTGTGGGATGGGGGTGTTGAGACAGGTTGTTTAATGTGTACAAACATACAGTTAGACAGAAGGTATAAGTTCTAATGTTTGACAGCAGGGTAGGGAAACCATAGTTAAAAATAATATATTATATACTCCAAAATAGTTAAACTGGAAGATTTGAAATGTTCCCGACACATAGGAATGATAAAACCTTGAGGTAATGGATACCTTAAATACCCTGACTTGATCATTACACATTCTATGCATGTAACAAAATACCACATATACCCCTTAAATATGTACAAATATTATGTATCAATAAAAATTAAAATGTTTTAAAAAGAAGCTGCAATCAACATTTCATTAATATCTTTTCAGCAGCATCCTTACAAAGTTACAGAGACATCTTAAGACGTATCCCTCTTCCTCTGATTCTTCCTGGGATAGAATGAATGAAAAGTAAACAAGGAGTGGCTGGGAGGAGCTGTCAACATCCATCCTGAGGAGAAGTCTGTCAGAGCTCTGAGCTTCCTCTGTCCTAGGGTAGAGCTGGGAAAATAGGGTCTTGACCACTGATTTCTTAACCTTTCTTTCTCTAAATCCCCAATGAATACGTTTTTCTTTTTAGTGCTTAGTGGTAGACAGGGCTTAATTCTGTTTCATTAGGCAAACAGGCCAGAAGAAACTGAAATAGGCTATAAATGTTTGGAGCTGGCCAAAAGAAGATGTAGTCACACAAGATACCCTTGGAGGAAAGTGACAGTCAGGAAAGTCACTTTCCTGACCAGCAAAAGGACCAGCACTATTTTGTCCTGCTGAAGAAGTACATTTGTCCTGCTGCTGTCATGGGGGCAGTGACTCCAGGGCTTCCTGTGGACATGCCACAAGTTCCACTCCATGAGTCAGGAGATCATGCGGTCAGCTGGGGGGAAGTTAGGGTTGCTCTCTTGAGCTTAGCCTTGTGCTGTGTGTTTGCTTTGCAAACCACAAAACCATAGTTTCATAGCAAGTTGCAGGCTCCTTGCAAACTTAACCAACCTACCAGGATACATTTACAGCTTCTTTTCTCCTGGCATCAGGCTGGAGATCAAGAAATACATATAATATAGTCCCTGCCCTCAGTTAGCTCAGAACATGGTGGGGGAATGGAGACAGAAGCAAATACTGGTGGGACGAGTGATGATGGGCCAAAATATGGGTTTAAACAAAGGTTGTGGGAGCTCAGAAAAGGAGCAACTCACTCTGCCTGAAAGAGTCAAGGAGGGCTCCATGGAAGAAGCAACATTTGTGCAGGAGGAGACTAGGACACAGAGGAGGAGGAGAACAGCACTCCAGGTGAAGGGAAGGAAATGTGCCAAAATTTCATGGGAATGAGAAGATGTAAACTGCTCAGGAAAAACCATGATTAAAGCTCTTAACAGTGGCTGAAGCATGGTGTGATTGTCAGTTTTGCTCATCAGCTTAGCCAGGCTATAGTACTCAACTATTCAACCAAGCACTGATCTAGGTATGCTTTCTAGGTTTCAGCTTTCTACATATGGCTAACCTGTTTTCCCAGCACCATTTATTAAATAGGGAATCCTTTCCCCATTTCTTGTTTTTGTCAGGTTTGTCAAAGGTCAGATTGTTGTAGATGTGTGGTATTATTTCTGAGGCCTCTGTTCTTTTCCATTGGTCTACATATCTGTGGTCCCTGTCTGACAGCTCTGAAGAGAGAGCTGAGCAAATTCCCAGCATGGAATTTGAGCTCTGAGAACAGACAGACTGCCTCCTCAAGTGGGTCCCTAAACTCCATGTAGCCTAACTGAGAGACACCTCCCAGTAGGGGCCGACAGACACCTCATACAGGGGGTGCCACTCTGGGACGAAGCTTCCAGAGGAGGGATCAGGAAGCAATATTTGCTCTTCTGCAATATTTGCTGTTCTGCAGCCTTTGCTGGTGATACCCAGGCAAACATGGTCTGGAATGGACCTCTAGCAAACTCCAACAGACCTGCAGCTAAGGGACCTGACTGTTAGAAGGAAAACTGACAGAAAGGAATAGTATCAGCATCAACAAAAAGGACATACACACCAAAACCTCATCTGTAGTCACCAACATCAAAGACCAAAGGTAGATAAAACCACAAAGATGGGGAGAAACTAGAGCAGAAAAGCTGAAAATTCTAAAAACCAAGCACCACTTCTCCTCCAAAGGATCGCAACTCCTTGCCAGCAACAGAACTTAGCTAGATGGAGAATGATTTTGACAAGTTGGCAGAATTAGGCTTCAGAAGGTTGGTAATAACAAACTACTCTGAACTAAAGGAGCATGTTCTAACCCATCGCAAGGAAGCTAAAAACCTTGAAGAAAGGTTAGACGATTGGCTAACTAGAATAAACAGTGTAGAGAAGAACTTACATGACCTGATGGAGCTGAAAACCATGGCACGAGGACTTCGTGATGCACGCACAACCTTCAATACCCGACTAAATCGAGTGGAAGAAAGGATATCAGTGATTGAAGATCAAATTAACGAAATAAAGCAAGAAGACAAGATTAGAGAAAAAAAGAGTAAAAAGAAATGAAAAGTGCCTCCAAGAAATGTAAGATTATGTGAAAAGACCAAATCTACGTTTGATTGGTGTACCTGAAAGTGATGGGGAGAATGAAATCAAGTTGGAAAACACTCTTCAGAATATTATCCATGAGAACTTCCCCAAACTAGCAAGGCAAGCCAACATTCAAATTCAGGAAATACAGAGAACACCACAAAGATACTCCTCAAGAAGAGCAACTCCAAGACCAAGACACATAATTGTCAGATTCACCAAGGTTGAAATGAAGGAAAAAATGTTAAGAGCAGCCAGAGAGAAATGTCGGATTATCCACAAAGGGAAACCCATCAGACTAACAGTGGATCTCTCGGGAGACACCCTATAAGCCAGAAGAGTGTAGGGGCCAATATTCGACATTCTTAAAGAAAATAGTTTTCAACCCAGAATTTCATATCCAGCCAAACTAAGTTTCATAAGCCAAGAAGAAATAAAATCCTTTACAGAAAAGCAAATGTGAGAGATTTTGTCACCACCAGGCCTGTCTTATAAGAGCTCCTGAAGGAAGCACTAAACATGGAAAGGAACAACCAGTACCAGCCACTGCAAAAACATGCCAAATTGTAAAGACCATCGATGCTATGAAGAAATTGCAACAATTAACAGGCAAAATAACCAGCTAATATCATAATGACAGGATCAAGTTCGCACATAACAATATTAACCTTAAATGTAAATGGGCTAAATGCCTCAATTAAAAGACACAGATGAGTAAATTGGATAGCGTCAAGACCCATCAGTGTGCTGTATTCAGGAGACCCATCTCACGTGCAGAGACACATAGGCTCAAAATAAAGGGATAGAGGAAGATCCACCAAGCAAATGGAAAGCAAAAAAAAGCA
>NW_012116333.1:216694-220100 GCF_000951035.1 Colobus angolensis palliatus
AAACAGACTTTCAACCAACAAAGATCAAAAGAGACAAAGAAAACCATTACATAATGGTAAAGGGATCAATGCAACAAGAACTAACTATCCTAAATATATTTGCACCCAATACAGGAGCACCCAGATTCATAAAGCTAGTCTTTAGAGACCTAGAAAGATATGTAGACTCCCACACAATAATAATGGGAGACTTTAACACCCCACTGTCAATATTAGGCAGACCAACGAGACAGAAGGTTAACAAGGATATCCAGTAATTGAACTCAGCTCTGCACCAAGCAGACCTAATAGACATCTAGAGAACTCTACACCCCAAATCAACAGAATATACATTATTCTCAGCACCACATCGCACTTATTCTAAAATCGACCACATAATTGGAAGTAAAACACTCCTCAGAAAATGTAAAAGAACAGAAATCACAACAAATTGTCTCTCAGACCACAGTGCAAACAAATTAGAACCCAGGATTAAGAAACTCACTCAAAACTGCACAACTACATGGAAACTGAACAAAGTGCTCCTGAGTGACTACTGGGTAAAGAACAAAATGAAAGCAAAAATAAATATGTTCTTTGAAACCAATGAGAACAAAGACACAACGTACCAGAATCTCTGGGTTACATTTAAAGCGGTGTGTAGAGGGAAATTTATAGCACTAAAAGCCCACAAGAGAAAGCAGGAAGGAACTAAAATTGACACCTAACATCACAACAAAAAGAACTAGAGAAGCAAGAACAACACATTCAAAAGCTAGCAGAAGGCTAAGATCAGAGAAATAACTAAGATCAGAGCAGAACTGAAGGAGATAGAGACACAAAAACCCTTCAAAAAAATCAATGAATCCAGGAGCTGGTTTTTTAAAAGATCAGCAAAATTGATAGACTGCTAGCAAGACTAACAAAGAAGAAAAGAGAGAAGAATCAAATAGACAAAATAAAAAAAGATAAAGGGGATATCACCATTGATCCCGCAGAAATACTAACTACCATTAGAGAATACTATACCTCTACACAATTCAATAGAAAACCTAGAAGAAATGGGTAAATTCCTGGACACATACACCCTCCCAAGACTAAACAGAAAGAAGTAGAATCTCTGAATAGACCAATAACAGGCTATGAAATTGAAGCAATAATTAATAACCTACTAACCAAAAAATTCCAGGACCAGATGGATTTACAGCCGAATTCTACCAGAGGTACAAAGAGGAGCTGGTACCATTCCTTCTGAAACTATTCCAATCAATAGCAAAAAAGGGAATCCTCCCTAACTCATTTTATGAGGCCAGCATCATCCTGATACCAAAGCCTGGCAGAGACACAACAGAAAAAGAGAATTTTAGACTAATATCCCTGATGAATATCGATGCAAAAATCCTCAACAAAATACTGGCAAACCCAGCCAGGTGCAGCGGCTCACGCCTGTAATCCCAGCACTTTGGGAGGCCGAGGCGGGCAGATCACGAGGTCAGGAGATTGAGACCATCCTGGCTAACACGGTGAAACCCCGTCTCTACTAAAAACACAAAAAATTAGCCAGGCATGGTGGCAGGTGCCTGTAGTCCCAGCTACTTGGGAAGCTGAGGCAGGAGAATGGCGTGAACCCAGGAGGCAGAGCTTGCAGTGAGCCAAGATTGTGCCACTGCACTCCATCCTGGGGAACAGAGTGAGACTCTGTCTCAAAAAAAAAAAAAGAAAGAAAGAAAGAAAAAGAAAAAAGAAAAAGAAAAAATACTGGCAAACCGAATCCAGCAGCACATCAAAAAACATATCCACCACAATCCAGTAGGCTTCATCCCTGGGATGCAAGCCTGGTTCAACGCACACAAATCAATAAATGTAATCCATCACATAAACAGAACCAATGACAAAAACCACATGATTATCTTAATAGATGCAGAAAAGACCTTTGACAAAATCCAAGAGCCCTTCACGCTAAAAACTCTCAATAAACTAGGTATTGATGGGACATATCTCAAAATAATAAGAACTATTTGTAAGAAACCCACAGCCAATATCATGCTGAATGGACAAAAATTGGAAGCATTCCCTTTGAAAACTGGCACAAGACAAGGACGCCCTCTCTCACCACTCCTATTCAACATAGTGTTGGAAGTTCTGGCCAGGGCAATCAGACAACAGAAAGAAATAAAATGACATGATTGTATATTCGGAAAACCCCATCGTTTCAGCCCAAAATCTCCTTAAGCTGATAAGGAACTGCAGCAAAGTCTCAAGATACAAAATCAATGTGCAAGCATCACAAGTATTCCTATACACCAATAACAGACAAACAGAGAGCCAAATCATGAGTGAACACACATTCACAGTTGCTGCAAAGAGAATAAAACACCTAGGAATCCAACTTACAAGGGATGCAAAGGAACTCTTCAAGCAGAACTACAAACAACTGTTCAATGAAATAAAAGAGGACACAAACAAATGGAAGAACATTCCATGCTAATGGATAGGAAGAATCAATATCATGAAAACAGCCATACTGCCCAAAGTAATTTATAGATTCAATGGCAGCCCCATCAAGCTACCAATGACTTTCTTCACAGAATTGGAAAAAACTACTTTAAAGTTCATATGGAACCAAAAAAGAGCCCACATAACCAAGGCAATCCTAAGCAAAAAGAACAAAGCTGGAGGCATCACACTACTTGACTTCAAACTGTACTACCAGGCTACAATAACAAAAACAGCATGGTACTGGTACCAAAACAGATATGTAGACCAATGGAAAAGAACAGAGGCCTCAGAAATAATACCACACATCTACAACAATCTGGCCTTTGACAAACCTGACAAAAACAAGAAATGGGGAAAGGATTCCCTATTTAATAAATGGTGCTGGGAAAACAGGTCAGCCATATGTAGAGAGCTGAAACTGGATCCCTTCCTTACACCTTATCAAAAATTAGTTCAAGAAGGATTAAAGACTTAAATGTAAGACCATTTAACCATAAAACCCTAGAAGAAAACCTAGGCAATACCATTAAGGACATAGGCATGGGCAAAGACTTCATGACTAAAACACCAAAAGCAATGGCAACAAAAGCCAACATTGACAAACAGGATCTAATTAAACTAAAGAGCTTCTGCACAGCAAAAGAAACTACCATCAGAGTAAACAGGCAACCTACAGAATGGGAAAAAATTTTTGCAATCTACCCATCTGACAAAGGGCTAATATCCAGAATCTACAAAGAGCCTAAACAAATTTACAAGAAAAAAAACAACCCCATCAAAAAGTGGGCAAAGTATAAGAACAGACACTTCTCAAAAGAAGACATTTATGCAGCCAACAGACACATGAAAAAATGTTCATCATCACTGATCATCAGAGAAATGCAAATCAAAACCACAATGAGATACCATCTCACAACAGTTAGAATGG